>NW_026897006.1:0-10000 GCF_033153095.1 Gastrolobium bilobum | reverse complement strand
TCTAACCATTTGAAAAAAACTGAGTTGGTAAAACTATAACCAGACAATCCCTATCCCTTCCCAAATGGACAAAAACATGTTTCATTTTTATGTTGGCATTGAAGGTACTAACGGTCTTTCTGTTAAGGTACTTTTTTTTCCCACTTTAATTTCCAACCAACCAACAACCAGTAGTAAGTGAGTGCTTCTAACTGCTACTACATGCCATGGCCATTCAAGCAATTCAAGCCTCTTCTTCTTTACATTCCTACCTTTTCTCTTCTTCCACAACTGTATCTCCATCAATCCTTGCCACAAGGTTCCAATCATTGGGTCCATGCCCTTCAAGAAAGTCTCTCAAGCTGAACTGCAATTCAAATGGCAACAATGACGAAAAAGTATGTTCCTCTCCTCTCATTTTAACATGACCATATCTTAGTAATTCATTTATGTCACAAATTTTAATGACAAAGTAAGAAGGAGGAAATAATCATTTTAAGTGATAGTTGTTGTTTTAACTTAACCAGTAATCTCGAGTTCGAATTCTTGTTTAAAAATTTGGTAAAGAGAACTTTGCTGTCTTTGTGGTCTTCTTCGGCCCAATTGGATTAGTCGAGTAATTAATGAATTTTCGAAAAAAAACTATAAACCTAGATTCTTTTCTTACCTGATTATGTAACAATGAGATCCATTTTCCCTTTTTTTTTTTTTGTTAAATGGGTTTTCTCAGCTTTGTGTCTTGAAGTTTTGTTGCCAACCATTGGTTAGTTCTAGTGCAGGATTATCTTCTGGATGCTCCAGTTTCTGTTGGAGATGGGTTCTCATTCAGTGGAGGTACTTTTTCAAAAAATGGACGGATCACGGATGTGTTGGAAACAAGCTCACATACATGTGTTTTTTCTGTGATTCTGAGAAATTTATTGGACTATTCTTGTGGTGTTTTCTGACAGGAAAATATTCAGACGGGCCCAGTCCAAGTGATGAATGGTTTAAGCAAGGGAAAATGGTAATTAATGATTATTTTTCATCCATTTCTCAATTTTTTTCTTTTCATTTTTCTTTATGTATAGTTGCTGTTAAAAGGGTTTTTACGAGTAATATAATATCCATTTCTTTCTGCTAAGCCTTTTATATTAGAGTAAACTGCTACTTTCGCCCCTCAAAGATAGAGGCTTTGTCACCTTAGCCTTCGAAAATTTTTTGTCATCAATTTAATCCTTCAATTATTTATAGTGTCATCAAATTGGTCATTCTTTGTTGGACAGAGAGAAGTGAGTGTTATGGAACCTAATTTAGGGGTTAATTCGATGACATTTTGCATTCTTGTGGGACTAAATTGATGACACTTTGCATTAAAAACCACTCTCCAATTAAACTCGACTAGTGAATGTGGAGTGAGGACAATCTTTGTACGCAGTCTTACCTTGCAAAAATAATTGCGAAGAGACTGTTCCCGGATTCAAACCCATGACCTTTCAGTCACAAAAGAACAGTTTTACCCTTGCAAAAATAATTGATGACACTTTGAGAGAATAAATTTATGTCAAAAATCTTTGGAAGATGACTTTTTGCATTATTAAGGGACTGGATTGACACAAATCTTTGGAGAAACTAAGTGACAATGCTTGTACCTTTGAATGATGATAATAAAAAGTATTGAAGTATACTGTTGATCACTTAAGAAAATACATTTTGTTAAAACATTACCAGATTGATTGTGAAGTTACAATTGATAGAATGGAACGAGGGAGCAGAAAACCCTTTGCAAAGGGTACATCTACTAATGGGCCAAATGACAAATCACAATAAGTGGGCCGACACCACATCTCAACCCAAAACCTTAAGGCTCTAGGTTTATGGGTCTTTTGCACTTATATGGTCATCACTTGGTCTATGTCTAGTCTATGTGGTACTTTTTTACAACTCATACTTGATTATTTCCAACATCCTTTCTCAAGTATGAGGCCCAATTTCATTCTTACTCTAAGGGAAACTTCTGCGGAAGTCTTTTTTTTTTTTTCTCTTTTAAATATTAGGGTCACACTAGCCCTCTGCAGAGGTCTTCCCGATGGAGCCCAAAACCCTTTGCAAATGGTACATCCACCAATGGGCCAAATGACAAATCACAATAAGTGGGCCAACACCACATCTTAACCCAAAACCTTAAGGCTCTAGGTTTATGGGTCTTTTGCACTTATATGGTCATCACTTGGTCTATGTCTAGTCTATGTGGTACTTCTTTACAACTCATAGTTGATTATTTCCAACAACAATAACACGGTATGGAGAAAGTAATTCCTTTCATTATTTCAACTTCATTTCCTTCTGGTTGCAATGTTGTAACTTTCAAGCCATATATATGTTTTATCTATCATTTTTCTGATATTATCAGATTAGAGCTTATTCAATTCCTGGCACTGGTGAAAAGGCAAAAGATCCAATTTTTGGGCTCCCTATGGGTGCTAGTTCTCAAGCTACAGGTGATCGTTTCAGGTAAACTAGATTTATCTTTAACATGTCCAATAATTTTCTATCTTCATTTTGAAGAACACAGGAGAATTTAAGAATTAAAAGTAGGAAAATTGGCTGCTGATATCTCAGTTGGAATTAAACTTTACATGAATATGCAAAAATACTTAAATAAATAATGCTAAAAGACATATTTGAATTTGTAGGACTTTTTTTTTTTGGTAATCTGAATTTGTAGGACTTAATTGCAAGTAGAAATGAGAGATGATATTATTTTCTGGGTTACTAATTGAATCATATTTTGTCAATATGATTTTATACGATAGATGGTTTTGTGTTGAAAGCGGAAGTGCTGATAATCCTTCAGTGATATTAATCCATGGTTTCCCTTCACAGGTGAGTTTTATTTGTCCATAATGTATGGGAGGACCTTTAGAATCGTGTTGTTGTATGAAATTTTAATGGGTGCTTTTATAATTTTAAAATCATAATGATATGGGTGTGATTAGTTAACCTTTGTTTTCTTAGGTAATTTTAATCCATGGCAAGCTTGGATCCACAAACTGTTGGGTATGACTCATACTTCGCATTCTGATGAGGGCCCTAATTATCGGGGTCAGCAGAAAGGCAACTAGGGTTCCGCTCCCAGGTGAGCGGGCGGGGGTCCGGGGGGGCAGCGCCCCCAGACCCGTAGAGGCTAGGTACTGTTGTGGGCCTCTGTTTTATTGTAATTTTCTTAGCAGTTTAGGATTGGGCCCATGAATAGCTGCTGTTAGGGTTTTGTAATCCTATTTATATTTGTCTTGTACAGACAAATATAGTACAGACAAGCTGGACGTATCCTATATTGGGTGAACCAGGGTAAATCGCGCTGTGTCTAATCTCTCTACTCTTATCTCTTTTTCTGTTTTCTCGATTCTGTGTGATTGTCGATTTCCAACACAAACAACAATGATTTCATTTGAATTCTTATAGAAATCATAACATCTTAAACTTTTGGGATAGTTAGTTCATGACAGAGTTAAATACCTTTTAATTAAGTTTATAATTAGTCCTTAGCTCTTGTACTAAAGCACTTATAGTAAAATAAGATGGACTATCTGTAAACATGTC
Source organism: Gastrolobium bilobum (assembly GCF_033153095.1). Lineage (NCBI taxonomy): Eukaryota > Viridiplantae > Streptophyta > Magnoliopsida > Fabales > Fabaceae > Gastrolobium > Gastrolobium bilobum. Next base: position 6,439 of record NW_026897006.1, on the reverse strand, counting down.
ATGTGATTTCTTTCAAATACTCTTGATTTCAACGTGGTATCAGAGTGTTACCATCTTCCATAACCTGAGTCTCTTGTCTCCATTGTATTGAGTTTCCGTGGAATGCCATTTATATCTTTTCCTCTTCTTTTTCTTTGTTTTTAAGCCAGGAAAAGTTCTTTCCATAGTTGTTTACTTTCATGGTTGATTGATTATTCTTCACCCGCTAAAGGTGTTTTTGGATCTTTTCTTGGTGTTTTGATGCGTGACCAAGGTTCATTCTGAATGCTGTTTGTTTATGGCCTGCCATGGGTGCGCATTGCCTGTTTGGCATTGGACCGAGGTATTGTGCTCAAACCTGTGACTATGGACGGGATTGATGGCTTTCTTTTGAAGCTGGAGTGATATGACTTTGCTAGAACAGTATGCTACTATCTGGGATTTGATTGCTGAGCCCCTTTAAGTTCTCTATTGATTAAAAAGTCATTCTAATATCAGAGGTCTCGAGTTCAAACTTTCGGATTGAAGAAAATAGCCTCACCTTACAAGGGTCTGACAATGCTTGAACCAGACTAATTGGATTTCTGATGAACCGGTTAATAAACTAAAAAAAAGTAAAACAAATTATTGTTTTGTGTGCTATCCAGTATGCTCACTCATTTGAGTCTATTGTGGCTTAGTTGTTATTGATTTTGGGTAAAGCTTGGTTGTAGGTCGAACAGAAGTTGGAAGTAGGTCAAGATTAGGGAGAAAGGTCAAAGACCTCTGGGATATATTTGCCAAAGACAGCCAAAATGTATTGTTATTCAGTGAAAGTGCCAGTTGCCCAAGTTCTTTGTTTGAGATAGGCTCTGAGTTGTGTTTAGATCTTGGTGTTCTTTGTTTTCTGTTTGTGTGTTTATTGGTAACAAGCCGAGAGCTTAGTAAGCATCATCTTGAGGGTAAGTGTTGGAATAGTAATCTGATTCACCAGCATAGTAGTTTAGATTGATTAGCACATGTTAGAATATTAGTAGTTGTGACTGTAGTTAATAGCTGTTAATTAGCCCTGTAAATTATCCTCAATTAGCTCTTCTACTGAATGAACTCAGCATAAATTAGATGGACTGTGTGTACACATGGTACTTAATTTCTCACAACTGCTCTTTTTTAACAACAGTCAATTTGGGCACTTATTTTAAGTCCAATTAAAAAGGGGTAGAGGAAGACCTAAGAAAGCATTAGGAGAATCCATGAATAAAGACCTTGCTTTAATGGTTTTACAGAAAATTTTGTTTTTGAAAAAGTCCAAAGTCATTCTTAATCCATGTAGCCAACCCCACATAGTGGAATAAGGCTTGATCGATGTTGGTTGGGCATTCTTTTAATCAAAACAGCGAACTAAGCATTTATTTCTCCCCTTTTTGGGCCAAATTTATAGATGAACTGCAGAAATATGTTGTTATTATGAGATGCTTGTACCGTGTTAAGGAACTATTGAACCAAAAATCTTATTCTATACTTCCATATAGTTGGACATGTTAATGACTGTATTTTGAGTTGTTTTGTCCCAAACATATTAGTTACATTGAGAAACAATAATTTTTCTGGCAAATTGTTGCTGCTTCCAGGCATATTCTTATCGCAAAGTTCTTCCAATACTGTCCAAAGACTATCATGCCATAGCATTTGACTGGCTAGGTAAGATAACAATGTTTTATTAGATTTGTAATTAAAATTACTTTTATTTTATTTGTTGGAATTATTTGTTGTGACATTCTGAACTATGCTTCGTGCCATTGCATACTTTATGGCTTTTTGATTGATATAAACCAAATTAATGGACGTTAGAAGCATCATGAAAGGATTTCATAAAATGCCTTTAATCTTGTACACTGTGTCAAACTTTTATACCATATTATACCTGTAGAATTTTCTTTTCATCACAACTAATGCAATCTCATTCAGAATAACTATTGAGGGCGAAGTTCAGTTTAGTACTCTTTTTTCATTCAAGTGGGCTATATTATAATTTTCATGATGATTGGCCTTTCATTTTTCTCTAAAATAATAGAGCGGTGCTTCAATTTGTGTGTAATGACTGGTATCATTTACAAATTTTTGTTTAAAAAGTTATCCATGAGATGGCTTCATGATTCACTTATTTCTTTTTGAAAATTTATTACTTGCATTCCATTAATGTATTAATTCATCATTGTAGAAACAGAAAAGTTCACTCTACTTATTCTCCTCTTTCAGGATTTGGGTTTTCTGATAAGCCTCAACCCAGATATGGGTTTGACTACACACTGGATGGTAATTGCTTGAGTGGTTCTAGCAATCCTAAGTAGTAACTTATTGTTTATTGGGGATTCTTGTTTTGAAGAAAAAAATAACAAAGGTGGCAAAAAATGAGTTATTTTTCTTCTTCCCTTCAGAATATGTGTCATCATTGGAGTCACTTATTGATGAACTGGCTGTTACTAAAGTCTCACTTGTTGTCCAGGTAAATTTGCCTCAGTTGATAAGAAGCATGGATCTACTATCTAGAATTATCTTTTGTTTGTCAAATGATAAGAAGTTCTTTAATATTTTCTTTGTTCACAGGGATATTTTTCACCAGTTGTAGTTAAGTATGCCAGCAAGCACCAGGAAAAGCTCAACAACTTAATACTCCTTAATCCACCTGTACGTTTATTTTACTCATGAAATTCTAATTTTTCTTACAAAACTCATTCTACTATTGACATCACACATCAAATAAAAAGCTTCCTTGAGTGGAATATCACTTTGGTTTTTCTCATATTCCATAAACATTACCCCTTCTTTTCGACGTAAATCAAATTCTTCTTTTCTACCAAAAGAAAGGGAATTGATTTCCCGTATGTATTGTTCTGTTAATTGATCTACTTTTTAATTTTTTTTTGTCTGTTTTATTTTCATGTGAGCATGAATTTTAGGTAGTAGTTATCTTTTGATAGTGTTGCTGTACATAGTATAGAAGTTCGACATCGAGTGTACATAGTATAGAAGTCCCACATCGAGTGTGTCTCTTTGTATTCTTCAATTGGTTTGTTATATAATAGCACCAATGTTGTGTAGTTCAATATAACAAGGATTACAATGAATACCTCTTGTCTCTTGATAATTAACATGGTATCTAGAGCCTAACAAGAGGAATCCTAATCCGCGTTTTTTTTTCCGGTGGACCACTTTCTGCTGAGTAAAATATTTTTTTTCGGGAAACAGTCATATCTGTCAGTTTCCGGCTTCCATATATCGTCTACGGACCTGTCTGATCACTGCCGCCATTAGGCACCACTGTCCACCGCCGTTGACCGCCGTCTCCGGCGAGTTTTCCGGTGAAACCCATATCGATCCGATCGCCACGAGAAGGCGCTCCTTTCTGTCCAGGACCCATCCTCAGATCCTCCTACACGCGCGTCAAACATCGGCTGCAACTCGTTTTGTTGCAGCGGCGCGTGGCGGCGCGTCCTACTCCGGTTGACCGTCGTACCACCACGGTTCCCTTCGTCTTCTCCTTGCGCACTTGGATCTGTCCTCACTTTGTTGTTTCGACTTCGTTTTGGCTTCCTACGGTGTCTTTTCCCTTGCTGGTCACTATTCACAGACGTTTCTTTGCTTTTCGTTGCTGTTCATTTTTGTTTCAGGTAACCCATGGCTGATTTGTCACCCCACGATGCATCCAAGGGTTCTCAAAAGGCTGACCCGCCTGTTTTTTCTAATTATGTTAATGTTCCGCTGCACGTCGACAAGTTGGATGGCTCCAATTATGATTCTTGGGCTTCTGATCTCCGACTTTGGCTTGATGGACATGACTACACTGACCATCTCATTACTAAGGCTGAGTCCATCTCGATAGATGTACGCCCTCATTGGAAAAAGGTTGATGCTCAGTTATGTAGCATTATCAAGTCTACCATCCACTCGTCCTTGAAGCAGATTTTTCGTGCTCACGTCACTTGTGAGTCTGTTTGGCGTCAGGCCAAGTCACTTTATACCAATGACACTCAGCGACTCTATGGGGTTTGTCAAAATTTGATCACTACTATTGCTGCTCAACAACTTGATGTCTCTGTGTCTGCTTACTTGGGAAAAGTTCAGGGCCTCCTTCATGATTTCAATGAACTGTTGCCGCCTGCTGCAGATCCTGCTAAAGAACTTGAGCAACGCAGCACGTTCTTCATGCTCATGGCTCTTTATGGTTTGCCCCCGGCATATTCTGTCAACCGGGATCAGATCTTGGGCTCTACTACTGTTCCATCGCTTGTCTCTGTTTGGTCTACGTTGCTTCGCATTCCACCTAAGACTTCTATGGAGCCTGCAGTATCTGCTCCCTCTTCAATTGACCCATCTGCCCTTGTCTCCAAGGGTTTTGCACGTGGACGCAAACCCTCTACGAGACGCTTTCTCTGCACTCATTGCAAAAAGTCGGGCCATACTATTGATCGTTGTTGGGATCTTCATGGTCGCCCTCCTCGCTCAGCTCATTTTGCTCAGACTACTGTTCCTGCCTCGGACTCTGCCTTGATTGCTGGATCACAGCCACCTCCTGGTACCACTGCCTCTAGTGCACACACGGGTAATTCCTTTGCTGGTGTTTCGCACTCGCCCTCTCTTGGTCCATGGATTCTCGATTCTGGTGCATCTGACCATATTTCTGGTAATAAGTCTTTATTTACCTCTCTCTGTACGTCTGGTCCCTTGCCCAATATCACTATGGCTAATGGGTCACTGGTTCAGTCCTAAGGGATTGGCACTGTTCTCTTTTTTCCTTCTATTCTCATTGAGAATGTGCTTTATGTTCCTCATTCTCCTTTCAACCTTATTTCCATTAGTCGCTTGACTCAATCCCTTGACTGTACTATTTCTTTCACTAAAGAGTCTGTCATTTTGCAGGATCGGAGCTCGAGGAGGACACTTGGCGTCGGATCTGAGTCCAATGGCCTTTATCAGCTTTCAACTTCTGTTCCAGTGTGCTCTGTTGTGGATTCTCCGCTTACTATACACGCTCAGTTGGGTCATCCCAATCTTGCTAAGCTCCAGAAGATGGTCCCACGTTTCTCAAATTTATCTAGTTTGTCTTGTGAGTCGTGTCAGTTAGGGAAGCACACTCGTAGTTCGTTTCCCGATCGTGTCAGTCGTCGGTCTTCGTCTCCTTTTGCTTTAGTTCATTCAGATATTTGGGGTCCTAGTCGTACCGTTTCCACTATGGGGTACAGATATTTTGTAACTTTCATTGATGATTATTCTCGATGTACTTGGTTATTTTTAATGAAAAATCGGTCTGAATTGTTTTCTATTTTTAACAAGTTCTTTAATGAAATCCTTACTCAATTTGGTGTTTCGATTCGCATTTTTCGAAGTGACAATGCTCGTGAATATTTGTCTCATCAGTTTCAAACCTTCTTTGCATCTCACGACATCCTTCACCAGACATCATGTTCACACACCCCTCAACAGAATGGGGTTGCTGAACGCAAGAACCGTCACCTAATTGAGACTACTTGGACACTTTTGTTACATGGTCATATCCCATTCCAGTATTGGGGCGATGCTGTCCTCACAACTTGTTACCTCATTAATCGGGTGCCTTCCTCCGTACTTCATAATCAGGTACCACATTCTGTGTTGTTTCCCCATCAACCTTTGTACCCACTCACTCCTCACATCTTTGGTTCTACTTGTTTTGTCTACAATCTCAGTCCTGGTCTTGACAAGTTATCTGCTAAGTCACATAAATGTATTTTCCTGGGTTACCCTCGCTCAGAGTTATCGTTGTTATTCTCCTAGTCTTCGTCGTTACTTTGTCTCGGCGGATGTTACATTCTTTGAGTCTATTCCATTCTTTGACTCCTCCTCCCATCCCAGTGATTCTGTTGCTCCTCAGCTACCTTTACCACCTGTTTCAGTTCACTATATACCTTCACCATCTCCTTTTTTAGATGTTCCCGTCCCTGTTCCCCCCCTCCAGGTCTATCATCGTCGGCAACGTCCCCCTGTTCCCCAGGACCCGACCCCCCCCCGAGTCTGCCCCTATTGTTACTGAGGCTCCTGTGGACTCACTTCCGTCATCATCTCCTCCGGCATCTCCGATCCTTCCGTCTGACATTGATGTGCCCATTGCACTCCGGAAAGGTACTCATGATTCTCGTCCCCCTCCCAGGTATTTAATAAATTTGAGTTATCATCGTCTTTCACCATCCTATTTTGCTTGCCTCTCTTCTCTTTCTTCTGTATCTGTTCCTAAGACTACAGGTGAGGCGTTATCACATTCTGGTTGGCGACAGACCATGATTGATGAGATGAGTGCACTTCAGAGTAGTGGTACCTGGGATCTGGTTCCCCTTCCCTCTGGGAAGTCTGTTGTTGGCTGTCGATGGATATACACGATTAAAGTTGGTCCGGATGGTCAGGTGGACCGTCTTAAGGCCCGCTTGGTGGCTAAAGGTTATACTCA
>NW_026897005.1:0-27510 GCF_033153095.1 Gastrolobium bilobum | reverse complement strand
ATATTAGTTAAAAAAAAGAGGTGATTTTCTCTATACTGGAATAATCAGAGGTTGTTACATGTACCACTTCCTTACTTTCAAATTCTTGATTAATATATACTTCATCCCCTATTTGCCAAGAACCATCATTCCCCCAAACAACAATTTCTTCTTGATCTAGGTGTTCCCAATAAATATAAGTATAGTGCGGACTCGTATTCCAGAATGGAGTATTAGATTGACCTACACATATTAGCACTCTATCACATTCAAATAACACATTAATATAACATGTAGAATACAATAATCATAAGGTTAAATAACTAACCAGTTGGGATGACATTTTGGACATTATTGGTGTGACAATGAAGAATTGCCTGCACAAGAATTATCGGTATACAACTCAAGCATCGTCATTGCAGATTGTTGTTGAAGAGACTGTTGTTTAAACAGATTGAACATCATATCAACATCATCAGCAATTTCCAGCACAACAAATTTTTCAATTGTACGGTACCGCCCGGTTAACCTAGAAATCGATTGATTGGGACCGAGCTTCGATTTCTCCACAATCTTTGATTTTAAGTCATGCAATCCCGCACTACATTGTATTAGTATTCCTTTGGTTTGCCCCTCAAATGTCCATCTTGTAGTACCTTCAAGTATTCTACCATTATAATATATGATTGCGTAAACAGACCCCATATCTAGAAGAAAACAGTAAAAACATTAGACAAGATGTTAGAAAAATTAGAAATGGGAAAAACCAAATAAATTATTCTAAATTACATTATTAAAATACTAAACACTACTAATGAATGACTAATTATTGTGTCAAATATCTAAACATAAAAAATTAATTATTATGTAAAATCTTTATAATATACATGGGCCTATGATATGATAACACAAAAAAATTAATTTAAAAATTATAACAACTATTCACTAATTAAAAGAAACCCTAAATATTAATCACAAATTAATTATTCTAAATTACGTTTGAGTCAAATATATAATAAATATACTTAATTTCACAAGCTTGTGTTAGAAAAACTAAATTAGTTATTCTAAATATTATGTAAAATATCTAAATATAATTAAAAAAAACAACTGATGTTAAAGAAAAAAATGAAATGATTTCAAAGAAATGAAATCATGAAAACTTGCCTTGGTCTATTATATATAGCTACTGTGTTTTGGAAGAAGAAGCTTCACTTTAATGTACAACCAGTTTATACTGCAAATGGAAAAAAAAAATCAAATGGGAAGAGTATATTACAGATGGAAAAAGATGAACATACCTGAACGAATAGATCTGAAGTTTTGCTACAAAAATGAAGAAAGTTCCGAATGAAAGAGAGACTACACGAGAAGGTAAAAAACATAGGGCAATGTAGGGTTCAGACGGCCGGGATTATGCCATTTGGCATGCTGTCCGAGTTCCCTGGGGTAGGGGCGACACCTAAAAAAATAAAAATTTTAAATGAATGTCGTAGGGGGTAGGGGCGACACTTTCAACTAAAAAAATAAATAAATTACATGAGTGTCGTAGTGGGGTCGGGGCGACACTTAAAAGTAAAAAAAAAATTACATGAGTGTCGTGGGGGGGGGGGGGGTTGGGCGTAACTGGGTTCGGAAAAAAATATTGCTAAGTGTCGTGGGAGATTGGGGGCGTGATTTAGAGTCGCTGGGCCCTCCCCTTAACACTTAAAGACCCCCCATGGTAATTATTCTCAAACAGATACCAATTTGATACATTAAAAGCACAAAAACATCAGTCTGGTCAAAGAGCCCCATTTTTTCATTCGAAGAGCACGCTTCAGCATGCTCCATGGCGCTTTAGCACCCTAAGGCAGAGAATTTCTCCACGCACAAGTCTTTCTGTGCGGAATATCGCGCTTCAGCCCCCTCTTCACCTATACCACATCGCGCTTTAGCGCTCTTCACCTATGCAGAACACTACTTCCTTTGTTTTCATATACACATTTGGGGAATTTCTCCCATAACTTTCGTTAACCTGATTGACAATCTCAACACATCATACATATATAATATTTTCAACATATCATAGGATCTATTTGGTCCATAACCCTTCCATCATATTCATACTTCCATTATACATTCTTTGTATTCTCAATGTCTTAAACATAACCAAGGTGACATGGACATTCCCCATGCTCACAACTACTCAAAATGACAATATGGAACATATACAAGTTCATACACCAAAATAAAGTCCAGAGTCAGGTGACTTAGATCAACATATGAACAAACCAAGCATAGCAAATACAATCTTATGCAACCAATTGCTCATATCCTAAGTCAACTATACAAAATAAATGCTATTATGCGCATCATAAAAAGTCTCTCCAAAATGCTATACAATCCATGTGCACAACACGTATCCAACATTGCCTCTAAGTAGTCTTCTTGCCCGAAGCTCCAACATGATCAGTGGTTTTTGAAATAGTTCCCCAAAATATGGGATGAGATATACATACATATCTCAATAAACTAAGGGTCTTGGAGGGTCACTCTACCCAATGGCTCACTAATGTGCATGCAATGATAATAGATGAACAATATAACATACAAAAATCACATCAGTCACTGGACGTCATCCAAGAACATCCACACCAAGATTTCGTTCAAGGATCCCATCTTATAACTCCCGGAACCTTCCTAGCGCCGCTCCTAGTAACGAAGATAGCTCTATGGTAAAACTCGACTGGAACTCCCAACGGAGACCTATCCAGCGAAAGTTCCCACAACGTTTGAATCTTCCTAGTACGCTCCCAGTAACGAAGACAACCCTACGGAAAAACTCGATCGAAGCTCCCCAAAAGGAGACTATTTCTAGCAGAAATCCAAACCATAACTATCTACTAGCCAGAGATACACACATAAATATCATATAACATGCCACAACGCATGTCAAACAAAACATCAAAATGCATGAACATACTCTATCACATATTATCACATCATTCACAAAACCAACCACTATCCCTAAAGGGCATGGTGAAGTACACACAAGGGAATTAATCCTCAGTACCAAGAGTTTAACTGAACGTCGGTTCCTCCAAGCCTCGCTCCCTTGGTTTCCAAGAAAGATCACAATCATCAATCCTCTACAATAGATTCCATGAAAGGCAACCTACACTGGTCACACACATCATGATCATTACCATTCTTTATTATTCGATCACCATAACAAAACAACAATGCAACAACTCCCACATTCTAAACCAACTTTCCCCAAAATATGCTCATATGGTCGATTGGCATATTGCCAAAAGACCATGGGAGTTCTCATTCAATCACTTGTTTCAATCTCCATTTTACATTCTTATTTCATATCTCTAACAATCAACATTTAATGATTCCAACAACCATACATTTAATTGTCACCAACCTCATCCATGACCATAACCATCAATTTCATCATAAATTCCACTAAGTTACCAAACTTTATCACCATAAATATTATTGGTTCAATCAACATCATTTATCGTTGTGAGCATTAAATCCCAAAAGAGACACATCATTTAATGCCTTTAAGTACCCCAACTCACATACACATATTCAAATGTCCATCCATTTTAGATCTCATCAAAATCCAAATGAGAGTTGAAATACTTAGCACTAATAGCTTCTTAAGGTCCAAGCAAGTCACCCACAACTCCCAAGCAATTGGAACAACCCACAATGATCACACTTCCTCAAATTTTTGTGGCTTTGGAAGGCAAGGATCTCTTCATACAATGCTCCCACAAGATGCACTCAACATGAAAGTTAATCTCAAGGATGAGAGGAACAACTTTGGTATTCAAGATTTTCTCTCAAATGACCTCTATCTCAAGATGAGTTTTCAAGAAACTCACTTGCCCTAACAATGGAGAAGATGGTCGATGGTGGAGAAAAGGGAAGAGAGAGAAAATATGTTCAAATATGATTTTTACATGTGTTTTAATGTTACTTAAGTAAGATTGGTCTCACTTGTCACTTTACTAACTTAAATCTATTCATTTAATCCACCAATCCTCCAATATTCATCAAGTAATTCCATTAATCCAAACTCAACATATATTCAGTTCCTAAACATTAATTTCATTTTCACTTTTTTCTGTAAAATTGTGTAGCAGTATTTTACCCGATAAAATTTACTATTCATCAATTTTCTCAAAATGCTCCTACCAACTCAATTTTTCATATTGAATCCATTTCAAGCATTATTTTCATCAAATTATGACCAGATTTGTCATCTCACAGGCTAGGGTTACACATTTGGCAATATACCATTTTACCCCTGATTGGTATTTTAACCCAAAACTCGGAAATTTTTCTCTAATTAACCTCTAATCCCTTAATTAAGCATTTAATATTATATTTTAAACATACAAGTTGTTATAGTTTCAACCAATGTCTCATTGGTTGAATCACTTAAATTGAATTTATGTAAAAAATATAAAAAATATATAAATAGAAGTGATATGACAATCAAAGTAATTTAACTTATTGATTAACATGTCACTCCCCTTTCTTTAGGTGCTAATAATCTCAAATCACAAGAGTGCAATTAGGGGAATATTTTGCTACAATTTTCAAAAATCGGTTCAACCAAAAAACTAGTATCAAGTTAGTATTGGTTGACCCGGTTAGGGATCTGGTTCCCGATTCAACCATTCTGATAGGCTGGATCAAGTTAGTTTTAAGAACACTGCTCCTAAATAAGCGTCATAACAAATAAACAGTCTTACTACATTTGTACATTTTATGAAAAAATTAATGTTAATCAAGTTAAGATCAAGACCAAGTTGAAGCTGAACCTAAAATGTTAAATAAAAATAACAGCATGTTTAAATCTAACCTAATCCAGCCAACATGCGGTGGCACAGATGGCTAAGGAGTCGGCCCATGTAACATCCCCGTCTCGAGCCGGTTCAATTAACATACATATGATAAAACAGAAAACAGCGGAAGACTTAACTTATGAAAATACGAGCTAACTTTTTCTTTTTCTTTTTAAATTCTCATTCGTCGTAAACGAAAATCGGGCAGAGTTTCCTCTATAAATCGGACAACTGGGGATTTTCCAATCCCTCACAGAAGCATTTCCTGATAAACAATTTATACAAATATAATCAAATGCCCATCCATGGGCGCATGCATAACTTGGCTCAGTGCCACTATATCTAACAGCATGCAATCCAACACGTAAACATATCTGAATACTACCTCATCATATAACGTGCCTGAATACCCAAATGTACATGCATCAAAGCGACAGACATGTACAAAACATATACAGGCCATATACACAATAAAGGATCAATATCATGATCCATCAAATGCGAAAATACTAAAATACATCAAACACTCCAAAAAGGTAGTAGCCTACAGCCACTCAAAATCCGGTCTGTCAACTGCCTCAGCCACGTGTCGTGTCGCTGCCTAGTGAGGACTCACCGGAAATGTGGGCACCTGAAAATGTGTCCCCAAAGAGGGGTGAGATTACAAATCTCAATAAGCTCCAGGTTTATAGAGAATTCTCCATACCCCTGGCTCACTCCTGCATGAAAGTCAGATACAGAGTATACAAATACAACATATAACAGATATCATAACAGAACAGAGCATATATCCATATCATATCAGAGATGTGCGCCGTCATTCCCAAGGGAGGACCCCAAGCGGAAATCAACGCACGTGTTCCCGAGGGAGGACCCCAAAGCGGAACCAGACATATCAGAGGAGTACACCATCAGTCCCGAGGGAGGACCCCAAAGCGGACGTCCGGGTACTATACAATCAATGGCCAGAGATTGTTACAGAAATCAAATTACAGAAGTCATATCAGAGCAAAACATATCATGTTATCAAATAACTCTATATGAATGCATCTATACAAAGCATCTAAATCACAGTCATACAGTCCAACCATAGTTCACTAACCATGGTGGAGCACTCAAGCAGGAAAAAACTCCTTAACCATAGAGCTTACCTCTTGAAGCTTTACCAATACGCTTACTTGTGGAACAAGTTACTTTTATCGCTTCAAGAGATTTCCGATCCTTCTCAATCCCTAGGCACACCTAGAGAATAATTTACAATGCATCAATAAAATGATGCAATACCATAATTATTTCATAAGCATACATTTTATCGCTTATTTTCCTTTCTTTGCATTTTTGTCAATCCTATGCCAATACACAAGTCTAGACCTCTTTATAACCGTTGGTGTTCTTTAATTTAATCAACCATTCCCTTAGGAATTTTCAACATAAATCATGCTATTTTTCTTCAAAACTCATCACCTTTATACAATTTATTACAACACATTTTATTTAAAATAAAATGTACAAAATATATCCCTAAATACCCTATAGGTCGAATCCTACAAGGGGAATTTCCAAAGATCCTTCTCTTTTACAATGCATTTTCGTTACTTCATTACAACTTGCAAACACCTAGGAATGCTTCCACTAAATTCCTATTTTGAGTTTAGACACCAAGTCCTTTTTACTTAGGCATTCTTACTAACTCATCCATTTTCACTCATTTCCAACACACTATACCTTCACAATACATAATATAATTTTTTCCACAATAACTCCTACTCACTCCATGATGGCCGAAACCTAGGAGGAAGATGCAATAGGACTTTTAAATTTTTATATCACATGTGGATGCTTACTCAACACTATAACTTCCTAAACAACAATAATCCATCATAAATTTCACATTCTAACATCAATTATTTCCCAACAAAATATGCTCATCAATTTCATAACTTAAATCATCAAAATAATATCACGGAAATAGAGGTTTCTTACCTCTAAACACTTGTACAAAGCCTAGAGAGCAATCTCCAAGCCAAGCTCCATCCAAAAACTCACTTTTTCTCCTCCAATGAATAGTAACTCGAAAATGAGAGGAGGAATAACTCTTCACACACTCAACAAAACCTCAAATTGATGGTTGGAATGGGTTCATTGGGTGTTTTACAAGCAATTTCATGTGGTGGGTCTTTGAATTTGGAGTAGAAATGATGGAGAATCAAGGAGAAGAAATTCAAAACCCTACCCCCCTTCTCCAATGGTGCAGCTCGGTTTTGAGAGGGTGAGAGGAGAGAGAAACTGATTTGGGATAATGAGACTAAGTCACTTATAAGGCTAGCACATGTGGCCTTTTTTAACAGATGTTTTTCTATCGCGTATTTTAACTTAAATTGACCCGGAACTAACTTAAAACTACGAACATATTTTTATTTTTCTAAAATCATTTACATTAATTTTTATCTGTTACAAAACAATATTCATAATTCACAGTATGGTTTCTGCACCGTTTTTGACGAAATGCACTGTGAATCACTAATTGTACTTTATTTACTTTTAAAACTTAACACTTATAAACTTATCATTTTCTTGGGCCTATATTGACTTGCTTGGCATATATTGGACTTTCTTATTCTTATTTCATCAATTATTTATTTCTGGACTCTACCGGTTGCTTAAACAGCAGTACAAAATACCCGGTAGAAACACTATTCACGAGATTTTCACGGAAAGTGCCAGACTATACAATTTTTCGTTCTGAACTCATATTTGTCATCAGAATTTTCAAATTATGTTCCTAAAATTATTTTGCTCATTTCAAGCTCTACCGGTTAATTCACAAAACTGTAAATTCTCCGGCAGAACGCACTGTTCATAACATAGTCATGATTACAGTCAAAATACTCGAAATCGCTCACTGAATCTAATTATGGCATTTAAATCCTTAAATTAAATCTCTAACTAAGATTTACCAGTTAGGGTCATTATAGCCCATACCCCAAAAGGGCGTGGGTTCGATTCCCTCGGCCGCTTTGAGGCTTATGTTGGTGGGTAAACTGTAAAACGGACTTTCTTTCCGTTGTCCCTGGCATAAATCCTCATTGAGGTTGAACAGGTCTGCCCCTGGTGGGTTACACACAAGTGTCTCCCATGCCAGAACTTTTATCTACTAAAAAAAATCTAACCAAATCCAACCAATAAACAGTCTTACTTAAAACCCGCATCAATCAGCCATTCAACATCCGCTTATTCCCGTCAATCATACCAATAGATCTTTGAACTTTTCTTTTGTTTTTATCTTTAGCACAAAAGACACGTTAAATAAAACGCGCACTTAAATAATTTTACAGAATAATATTTTTGCAGTTAAAGCAAATAAGTTATCTATATTTACTCCCAACACGACGTCGTTTTGGGATTGAAAATTAAATAATTATAATCATAAAGACTATAATACCCCTGAAACAAATTAAAATTATAAAAATACCATGATTTTCGCCCTAAAACAACGTCGTATTAAGCTTAGTGCAGAAAAAATGAACCCATAATTTTATGCCAAACATTTTTATTTAATTAAAACTTCAAGAGTAATTAAAATCACTATGATCGCCAAAAAAAAATCACTATGTTTGCATGATCATTCTTTAAATCTAGTCCATCATAAATAAAGATTTTTTAATTCAGAAGTCTTGGAATTACTGGCGATTGCCGGAGGAAAATAAATCTACAATATTTTATTTTTTATAAATTACTTTCATCAATAATTAATAATTATAAAATTTTGAAACTACATACCTCTTTAAGACATCTTTAGAATTATTACTTCTAAAAATTATGATAAGTTGATGATCATATCCATACGTACTCCAGGACCAGGTATAAGACAATAGAACAATACAACAACTACAAGTGATTTCCAAGTTCCAACCCACAGGAGCGCATAAAAAAATTTGGTTTCAAAGAATATTAGGCTATATAGTCAATTCATCAGTTTTAACAAAAAGAATAATCTGTCAATAGAATTCTAATGATAAAATAATCCTAACAGGACATGTATATGATACTTTATTCAAATTTCATACTAATAATGATACAAGTTTGAGAAAATCTTGTATAATTGACATACCATATAAAGATTGCGTACACGAGTGAGATTTTCTTTTTTTTTTGGAAAATAAATTTTTTTAAAGGAAACTTACGTGTAGTGTATACAGGTAATCATGATATATTTATTTTTAAATTTTAATGGTGGAAAATCACAATGTAATTTAAATTTACTATGGGTAAATATATTTATATGCTTTACAAATAAATTTGCTTCTATACTCTTAATTTTAGGCATTAATGTCACTTGTATCTAATAATTCACATAACTAATAGATTAGAGTCTTTAAATATAAATAGATCTATAATTAAAATTGAATGTAAAAGAGTTGACGTTTGTGGAAGTATCAGGAGGCAACTCATCTTAGAGAGATAATTAAGATTGTACATAAAAAAATGTGAATATATAATTTTTTATTTTTATATCAGTGTAAGTTGATATTTTATATATATATTATATTATCCTTGAAACTTATATATATTTGGCCAGTAAATATGAACGTAACACAACATTTCATCCGTTAATTTCTTCGTGAAGAAAATGAATTCATGATTTATTGGTTGAGTATTTTTTTAATACAATTTTGTATTTACAATTGGTTGCACACATCACACATGAAACGAAAAAAGATTTTTACTCTCCAAAAAAAAAAAAAAGATTTTAAATGCACGCATCCAATGGTGTAGACAGGTAACTTTTATGATAAGCACAAACAAAATTCAACAAAATACCAAGCTCTCACTTGCAATTGCGGAAGTGCACTGTAAATTTATATTTATTCAAAGAAAAATGTTTCTGCATTTAAATCAGATAAATTATTTGTATTTATTCTAAAAACGATATCATTTTGGTTTTAAAATTTTAAAAAATTATAAATATAAAAACTATTATAACCTTAAAATAAATTAAAATTACAAAAATACTATAATTTTCGTCCAAAACGACGTCGTATTGAGCTTACTGCAGATAGATTATATGTAGTAACTGCAAAAAAAGCGAACCTTTATTCAAAAGAGACGTTTCCAAATATTCCAAGTTCCAAGATATATTCTGTATAGATTAAGTAAAACTGTCGTCTAATATGTAAAATTTCGACATAAAATGTTATAATTCAGGAAGCAAATTTTAAACTGCTAATAAAAGGAGTTTTTTTACCCAAAAAGTTTAAACCCTCCAGAAAGAATCCAAACCTAGAGTTATGACATTTATGGGTTATGCCAAATAGAAAATTATTATCTATCAAAAAAAAAATATTATAAGATATGATGCTATTGAGAATTTGTTGGATATTCTATTCCCCGTATCATAAAGTTGAAACTCATCATTCAGAAATAATAATAAATTAATAATAACAGTAATTATAAATTCCAAACAAACAAATATTTGTATTTTGAAGAATACAAATTCCCCAAAATACATAAATAAATTTATAAGAGTTTAATCTACCAAAAAAATTTTTATTAAGAGTTTATAAATAAAAATTTTATAAATGAAGAAAGATCCGTTTACAAACGTTTACTGAGCATGACCAATCATACATTTTTGGTTGAAATATGACCGGTCAGAATAGTGTAGTTTGTAAATAAAAATTTTGTAAATATAACATTTATTTTTATAAATATAATATTTTCCTAGTTTGTTTCCCTTGTAACACAAAGTTCCACATCTAGCTCCTCCGAAAAATCGCAAATACGACTGTTACGGAATATATCTTAACAGGATGAAAGGATAAAGATAAGGAGATAAAATTCTTGTTCCTATAAATAAGAGGTTAGATCTTATATTAACTGAGATCTATACAACCCAAATCCAAGAGGTACCTTTATAAATAAAAGCTAAAAATTTCAGATACACACTTTTGACCTATTTATTATTACTGCTAACATTGTGTCTACACTCAAATCTTGACTATAAGCCTATTGTCTGTACACAATAATTAGAATATTGGCTATAAGCCAATAAGAATATCCATATTTAAGATATCCATACCATATAATATCATATAGAATAGAACTTCAGTTCTCTAGGACCAAGCAATGACAAATATGAGCACGAGATCATTTTTGGTAATAGCATGCAATGGTGACGACATTGTGTTTGTTATTTGAGAGAGATGTGAAAATGTCTTTACGCTGAGTACGGTACTTGCCAACCGTGGATGTGGATGGACAATTGTATTTGCATTGAGATTTGAGAGATGTGTGTTCTTAGTTTCTGTGTATGTTTTTTTTTTTAATGTAATAGTATTAGTGACTTTTAAGTTTTTATTAATTGATCATTCACAAATAATTAATCAATGATTACTAATTCACGTGTTAAAATAATGGAAATGAATTGATTTTCACCAATTAAATAAAAAATTAATTCAATCCAATTAAAATATATACTATTTTTTTTCAATTTTTTATTAATTTGATTATCAATTTTCAACTCTGTCAGTGCAGTTCTTCCCTCAATATTCTCTAATATTCAGGGAGCAAATTGCTAATAAAAGGAATTTTTTACGCAAAAGGTTTAAATTCTCGAGAAAGAATCCAAACCTAGAGCTGTGACATTCAGGGGCATTTGGCAGAAGAGAAATTTTTTGGTGTCTGAGAATTATGATTTCCAAGAATATGATGAGAAAATGGATTTCCCGAAAATGTTATTAGAAAGTTGTTTGTTATGCAAAAATATTACCGAAATTATTTGGTTAAGTTTAATAAGTCTGTGTTTGGTTAATTGAGAAGTATTATTGGAAATATTGGGTTATTTTACAAAACTATCCTTGCCTTTTAAATTTACTATTGATCATCATTTTCATTCCACCAACAAAATTCTATAGATCCAGAAAACAAAAACGATCCACAAAACAGAATCAACATTCAACAAAAAAACAAATCCGGACGAAGAATCCATTATTGATGCTTTCTTTTTTCTTTTTGGTTGTTCAGCAAAAAACAACCAGATGGAGGAAATGGAGCAAAAAACAATGTCTGAAAATGGAGCAAAATCCATAAAAAAAATTGTCCCTGTTGTTGGCTTCCCATTGCAACTGATAAACTTGTAAAAACCATATAAAAATTTAGATCTCCCTTGTTTATGTTCATGTTCATGTCGGGTCTTTGGTACATGTGGGAGAGAACAAGAGCGGGGCTAATAGTGGGCTTAGTGTGAATTCTGGAACAACATTCACCACGTTTGCAAGCTCCGATATTGTCTATCACTTTCGATTCTCTGTCATCCGTATTTAATACTCCAGCTTAGGGCACATTGTCAAGGGTAATATTGTCCCAAAAATTTTGTGTAGTTTTTCCATCATCCGATATTTCAAAAATATCACCTCTTTGGTGTTATTTTTGAAAGGGAGCTTTTCACAAAATTTGTACATAGACACAAATTCTGGGCAAGTTAGATATCCAGGAAAATTTTGACAAAACCTCTATCAAACATGGCTAAATACAAATACCACGATCACTTTCCTGACATTCTCAGACAAATACTCCTACCAAACAGGCTCTCAGGGGGCGTTTGGTACAAGAGAAATTTTTTTTTATCCAGGAAACAATTATTACTTAAATATAGTGAGAAATATATTTTACTGGAATGTTAATAAAAAGCTGTTTGGTAGACTCTTGTTTTCCCGAAAAAATTAAGATAATTTTACTGAGTTTGTGTTTGGTTGGTTATGAAATATTAATGAGAATGTGGGGTTATTTTACCAAAATAAACCCACCTTTACCCTTTGATTCAAATATTCTAATAACGAACGTTGTTGAAGACAATCTCATATGAGTTTCAAACGTAGCTGATTCATTGACGTTTACATCCCGCAACTAGTGAAGCGGTTCACATCTGTGTCGTCAGACTTGGAAGGAGGGGTATTTCAGAGGGCGCGTTTGTGAAGACGTTGTTGTGGTCTTCGTCGACAGAGAAGAAAACCTTCCACAAGCAAGGATTCAGGTGTAGTCCTCTGTCCCACTTGTTGCATTCTTTGCTTCTGTTCCCTAGGTGCTTCGATTAACGTCCTATTGTTCTCGAATCTTTGAGGGGGACATGCGCGAACAAAAAACCTTTTTGTTTTTAATCGTTCCATTTTGGTTGTTGGAGGGTGTGAGAGGATTTTACTACGTGGCCTTAACTAGCTGAAGGTAGCATATCACACTTGGAATTACATGCTCCGTCTCTGAGTGACACAAAATTTAAGTATTTGAGAACATACTTTGAAGTTTAAATCATGACAGAGGAACACAATGTTCAAGCATGAGCATATATATGTTACTAAGTGGAATGCCAAAAGTCATGGAAGTGTTAGTTGTGCTCCAAAGGAGGGAGAAGGTTGTGGTAGTTCTGAATTGGAGCTAAGGCGTATCCTTCAACATGGGTGGATATCTGAATTGGAAGCAAAAGTTCATGATGTATTGAAGATTTGGGAAATTGAACAAATGAGAAGGGTGGCACTTGGAGAAGGCACAAACGACAATAACATATACTGTCCAGAGTCAAGAGACATTTTAAAAGAAGAATTATTACTCTTTCAAAGGCATTGGACTAATGGTGAACCAATTATAGTTAGAGATATTCTTAAACAGGGGACAGGTCTGAGCTGAGAGCCAATGGTCATGTGGCGAGTATTATGTGAAAATAGAGTTTCAGAAATCAGCTCAAGAATGTCAGAAGTTAAGGCCATTGATTGCCTGGCTAATTGTGAGGTTTGGTCTTACAGTTCCTTTTGGTGCTCGGTTTGAACATATGGTCAAATTAGAACATTATGTCCAAATTTATAGTTTTACCTCTTTCAAATCCCTCCTCTGTTGTGTTTTGTCTGGGAATTTTTTTCCAGGTACCCCAAGAATACTTTTAATACCTATATTTCCCCCACTTATCATTTATAAAAAAGATAACTACATTTGAGTTGGGTATGTATTAGGCACGTCATATTGACTATGATACTTCAATGTTACCATGTGCAATGCCCTCCATCATGTCTTTATTCTTATACTTTAGATTCCACATATCGTGGAGCTTCAACTGCCATCTTAGTATTTCATCTTCTTAAATCTTGTGTAATATTTCGAGTTTGTATTTCCTGTAGTATGCTAGAATTCTGACCAACATTCACCCTTTTAAACCTTTGCAGGTAAAAATTAATACTCATAAGTTTTTTAAAGGTTATACTGAGGGAAGAACATATCAAAATCTCTGGCCAGAGATGCTCAAGCTAAAAGACTGGCCCCCCTCTGATAAATTTGAAAATCTTTTTCCTCGCCTTTGTGATGAGTTTATTCGTTCCTTGCCATTTCAAGAGTACACTGATCCTGGGGCTGGAATTGTCAATCTTGCTGTAAAGTTGCCAGCCCATGTCCTAAAACCTGACATGGGTCCAAAAACATACATTGCTTATGGGATTAAAGAAGAACTTGGTAGAGGAGACTCTGTAACAAAACTTCACTGTGATATGTCGGATGCGGTATGCTTCAAGCTTCATTAGGTGTTAATTTGGTTGCTGAAGTAGTACTCGGCCTATTCTCCTTCGTTGAATATGCTCGCTATATATCTATTCAGTCTTCTTTCTCTTTCAGATCACACTTTTTATATGGTTGGATGTTGTAGTTTCTTAATATGTATAACTATTGTAAGATGGGGGAAATAAAAAATTGGTTCCTAAAGAATAGATGAACTTAGGGTTAACTGTAATTTGACGTGGAGGAGAATTTCAGTTTGTGCTAATATTCTTTTTTTGCATGCGATGTGATTTTGAGGTGTATACTTGGTTCTTTGTTTGGAAACTTTATCCTTTGTCAAATTTTAAATGGAATCATATTGACTTTTTATTCTAATTTATCGTATAATAATTGTCTTAGGTGAATATTTTGACCCATACGGCCCAGGTGATATTAAGTGATGAGCAGCTCTCTATTATTTCAAAGTTGAAAGAAGCACACAAGGCACAAGATGAGAAAGAACATTGTGCACATGAGAGGATTGGTGAATGCCTGAATGGTGGACCTTGCAATAACAACAAAGAACATATAAAAGATAAGGAAGACTTAGAACCTAAAGATATGGAGAAGCGCCCTTTTGAAATTAATGGGAAGATATTTCAAAATGATGTGTCTGAGGGGGTCATTTTTGCTGCTATTTCTCCAGAAAATGAACCAACGGAAACAGGTGGTGCCCTATGGGATATCTTTAGGAGAGATGATATTGAAAAGTTAGAAACATATTTAAGAAAACACTCAAAAGAATTTAGACATACTTATTGTTCTCCGGTTTAACAGGTATGATGATGATTTACATTTTTGCTTATCCTTATTTTTTATGCGTAGATGCTCAAACCAAATTCTTTTTTGGTTAGGTTGTTCATCCAATTCATGACCAATGTTTTTATTTGACTTTGGAGCACAAGAAGAAGCTGAAGGAGGAGTTTGGTTAGTACATAGAATTGCATATCATTTCTTGTTGGGTGTCTAGAATTAGCCATTTATGCGAATCTTGACTTTTAGGTGTAGAACCCTGGACTTTTGAGCAGAAACTTGGGGAGGCTGTATTTATTCCTGCTGGATGCCCACATCAAGTGAGGAACCTCAAGGTAAAACATCTCTTTCCATTACTTTACTGTCAAATCATTTGGTTATATCTTTAGCTCTAATCAACATACGTTAAACCTTGCACAATCATGCATAAAAGTTGCTGTAGACTTCGTGTCCCCAGAAAATGTTCATGAGTGTCTGCGTTTAACTAATGAGTTCCGTCAGCTTCCCAAGAACCACAAGGCTAGAGAAGATAAACTTGAGGTGATTTGCTTTTAAAATATAATTCCTTCTGCTTCTCCTCTTTATTAATGTCAGCCTCATAAGTAAGTTATAGGATAGAATATGATATTTTCCTTTTTTATGTTTGGTGATTGATGAACCCTTAGTTCATCAGGTTTTTGAGCATGAATTAGTATAAATTTGTGTGATTAAATGGATGAAAAAGAGGTCAATGTCCTATAAATTCCTAAATACAAGTTCTGGAAGTTGTATTGAAAATTTACAATGTTCTTGTAGGGAATTGAAGCTCAAAGAAGCAAAAGAGAGAAGGAAGAAGATTCTGAAAATTGGAAAATTCTAAGTGTTGGGCGCTAAAATGCCCAAAACTGAGCGTTTTAGCGCCCTGATGCACAAAAGATGCTGGTGCTGAACATTAAAACGGCCAAAACTGGGCGTTTTAGCGCTCAAGACAGTTAAAAGCAGTTGGGCATCCGTCAAGGTTGAGCGCTAAAAAGTCCAGAAATGAGAGTTTTAGCGCCTATGTCAGTTTTCAGTTGTAATTTGTAAATTATAAAAGGACAAGGGGCCTTCACAAGATGATCATCAGATGCAACTCTCTCATATCCATTCTCTGATATTCTGACTTTCCCCATCACACTAGGAGAAGGGAGATCAGGTCAGATCTTTCATAGATCTGATCTGACTCCACATTTTCTCTGACTTTCCAAATTCTTAGGACTTAGTATAGTAATAGTTAGTATACTTTCATGTAATTGTACTTGAAGATTGAAGACTCAACTATCATGACAATGAAGTTTGATCTTTCTTCTTCTTCTCTTGTTATTATTTGTATTATGTTTGAGTAGAGTCCTTTGTAGTCTGATTCAATGGAACTCAAGTTTGAATTTATGAATGGTTAATTAGATGTTTTGTTTATCTATTATGTGATTGTATGAAGTTGTCTTGATTAATTCTTCATGTTAAGGAATAGTGTAGAACAGACATGTTTACATTGTTTCTCTATTTTTGACAACTTCATCATCAGTGTTCTAGTAGTCAAGGGATTGATGCTAGGATTCTGATGTGATCTTAAGACCTTAGTAATTAATGCATGTATTAAGAAAGGAATCACCAAGGGATTGGGGTTTCTGATTAATGTGTCTATCAGGGTAGTAAGGGATTACATCTTGAGATGATAAGAAAAAAGTTGATCAACATCACATAGTAGATAATTCATAATGGAAATTGGTTCATCTATAAATTCATGTTTGAGGGAAAATGACATCTGACTACTTGTTTACATTATAATTTACATTTTATTTATTTATCAAGTTTTAATTCAATTCAGTGTAGTTTCTGGTGACAAGAAATCTATGCAATCTATGAACTTTTGTTTGATTCAACTCAAGTACATATGGTTAGTCAGTGCTTGACACAAATCCTCGTGGGAACAATCTTTACTCATCATTTTATTACTTGTACGACTAGTACACTTGCTAGATCCGCAACAGTGATGGAGTTTTATCTTTGATGAAATAGATAAAGAAGATGATAGTATATGCCGTTGATCAAGCTGTCAAAGACTTTCAAGCTTTTCTGGTGGCTGATACTATCAGTTGCTGTGAATAGTCACAATATGCAGATGGAAAATTTTGTTAAGTCTAGAGCGTCTGATTGGAGTATTTAATTGCGCTCGCAATGGAGTGATTCCTTTCTCATTCTTTTTGTAATAATAGAGTGGTTGGATTTGTTGCATTTGCATTTTATAAGACAATTTTGGTAATAATAGAGTTATTACTTTTGTTACATTTACATTTTAGCTAACAATTTCTCAAAGTTATCTAACCAAAATAGACAACAAATTAAAAAAAAAAAGTATTGCCAAACAATTGTTGTTTTCTCGGCCAAAAGAAAATACGGGTATTAAATCAGACAAAATCATTTTTTTTTTTTTCTTTCAAAAGTGTACAAGATTTGAGATACAGCTTATGAAAATTTTGAGACACCGTGTGAATGCTTAGTATCGACTAGTGTTGATCAATTTAATCTAATTTGAAATTCTTTTGGTTTGGTAATGTAATCTGTAGGGACAACGATCAAAATATCATACTGTTCACAGAAACTTACCAATATGCCACACTTGGAATTTTTTTTTCCCAAATCTAAAATGTTGTTTTAATACAGAAGAGCTCTCCAATCCTTCAGCATCTTTGTACTTCGCAGGTTGGGGGAAATTGCAATTTTAGGCTAAATTGTCACGTGTTAGCATTGAGATATGTGAGAGATTACATCATGCATATTTTGCTTATAGAAATGATATTATTTTCATGTGCTCGTTAGGAACATTCCACCAGATCCTGATGAATCTGTAAGTGAGCTTTTGGAGCAATTTTTTCTGGTCAATCATCCAGATAACTATCTTACTCACCAGGTTGGTTCCTCCTTTATACACTGTATTAATTATCTCATTGATTCTGATATTAAGAATTTAAGGAGCATTTGGTGGTTTCTGATTTGATAGTTTCATTTTTTACTGCAATGGTAAATTCACTAGTTGTCTCGTTGATTCTGAAATGATGTATATGAAATGTGAATTACATTGTTTATTATGCCAAATTAATTTTCCGCTTTTCATTTGGGACTTTGAGAGGCAAAAAAGCGTATGTCAGCATATTTATTGTGACATTTCTGCAGGTTGTTTATGATGCAAACAGACTAGCAAAGGTTGTTAAAAAGAAGAAGAAGTTGCAGAATTGCCTTGTCTATTATCAAAATAAACTTGAACGAACTTCAAAAAGACCTGAAATGAAGATATTTGAGATTAATCTGGTATGCCTTCAAATTTTTGTCATAATTATCTTCAGATTTGCCACAACCTTTCCCTCTTATATGTTTTTACCAGACTGGTTTCCTTGGTCTTCGTGGAAAGAAAGTGGATGCTATTGATTATTATACCACTGAAATTGACAAGCTTGCAAAAGAAGTAAGTGCCATATATATATATTCCTTTTTCTGTTAGGACTTTTACCCCCTCTGCATCCAAATGAATTTTCTCATGCCAGTCATATATTGAAAAATAATTACGGAGATATCAAATGCTAATTTTGCAGAATACATATAACAGACTATGATATACCAAATTTTTACAAGTATCTTTTATCTTTATCACGTGCAATAGTATTATTCTGCTTTCAGAGAGTTATTTCCTCATGTAACAGCTTCGTGACTGCTTGCCTTTATCTATTATTGCAATGGATAATTTTCTGATTGTTCACTTGAACTTTGTGCAAATAGACTTGAACAGATGCTGAAGGAACTCGTTTAACACAAAATTTCACTTGGGATAATATATGTTGAAATCATGAGTCTTATTGTGGTATCATAACTTTTCTGTCTTAGAAATTCTCATGATGCTTACAGTGATTCAAGTTTATCATCTTTCGCAGACAGCTTTAGAGAGGGATAAGGTCACTAATGATCCCAAGTCTATCATGCCCGCTGCATTTGTTCCGTTCAAAAGTCGATGGGGTGCTGCAGTTTGTGCACAAACTCAACAAACCAGAAATCCAACAATTTGGTTGACTGAGTGGGCTCCCGAGCCACGGGACATCTATTGGTCAAACTTGGCAATTCCATATGTTTCCCTCACTGTCAGAAGGTTGATCATAGCTGTTGCATTCTTTTTTCTCACTTTCTTTTTTATGATCCCCATTGCAATTGTACAAACTTTTGCGAGTCTTGATGGAATCCAAAAAGCAGCACCATGGTTGGAGCCACTTACTAATGTGTAAGTCTAATCTCATAGTTGGACCTCTGAAGATACAATTCCATCCACGTGCATCACTGGAGAATACTTATTTGAATTTACTTTATTGTGCAGCCCTATCATTAAGTCATTCATTCAAGGTTTTTTACCTGGTATCGTATTGAAGCTTTTCCTCATCTTTTTGCCTACAATATTGATGATAATGTCAAAATTCGAAGGCTTTGGATCTATAACATCTCTGGAGAGAAGATCAGCTTTTAGATATTATCTTTTCAATTTTGTGAATGTATTTCTTGGGAACATAATTACCGGAACAACATTTCAACAGCTGGACTCTTTTATTCACCAACCAGCCAATGAGTAAGTCATTCAAATAGTACCATATGGTTTTTCCTTAGAAAAATATTTATATTTTTAATTGTCATATATTTTCTGTGTTTTGCGTGCATACATATGCTATGCTGCACCTAAAAGTTTGCATGGACATGTAAATTTGTGGTAACCTTGTATCTATGATCAATTTAATATATAATGTCATATGACCATATATAAAAGGGGAAAAAATTTCTTACTTCTGGATATGCTTCAGCTATTTAAGAACCATGATGTTAGTTTTCACAGCTAAATATGTTTACATGCATTACTCTTAATTTATACCGTATAAATTTGATTAAGAATTCTTTTAATATTCTTGTCAGATATCCTGTAACAATTGGAACTTCGATTCCTTTGAAAGCAAGTTTCTTCATTACTTATATAATGGTTGATGGGTGGGCCGGTATAGCTGCAGAGGTTTTGATGTTGAAACCACTAATCATATATCACTTGGAAGAATTTCTTCTTGGTGAAGACTGAAAAGGACAGGGAAGAGGCCATGGATCCTGGGAGTATTGGTTTCAATACTGGAGAACCACGTATACAATTGTACTTTTTGCTGGGTCTAGTCTATGCTGCAGTGACACCTTCTGTTCTTCCTTTCATAATAATTTTCTTTGGGCTTGCCTATGTTGTGTTCCGTCATCAGGTATTGGGATGTTAGAACTATATTGTACATGTCAAGGATGATTGTATAATTTGAGTCCCCTATTTTTAGTTTCCATATATAAGATGAAGACTCTACCTTCCAATTGCAGATAATCAACGTTTATAATCAAGAGTATGAGAGCGGTGCTGCATTCTGGCCAGATGTCCATTTTCGAGTAGTGTTTGCACTGATAGTCTCACAGATAGTTCTGATGGGACCAAAAAGGCTGCTTCATCAACTCCATTTCTCATTGCACTCCCAATACTGACCATATGGTTCCATAGATACTGCAAAGGCCGTTTTGAATCTGCATTTGTTAAATATCCCTTACAGGTATATCAGTTAATCATTTGGATGGTTAATAATCCTCACACATGGAATTTTTATGTTTTTTTGTAAATTTGTATATATACAGGAAGCAATGATGAAAGATACATTAGAACGAGCTACAGAACCTAACCTGAACTTGAAAGGTTACCTTCAGAATGCCTATGTTCATCCTATTTTTAAGGCTAGTGATAAGTCTCTTTAATGAGACTTAGAACATATGGTTTAGAGTGTAATTGGTGAGGAATGAATGACTTTTGAGATTAAAATACCCCAAAAAAATTTATGATGGGCTTAAATTCTAATGGGCTTAAACTTGTTATTTTACAGGCCCATTTTGTTAACATTCATCAGAAAAGGAAAAGCAAGAAGAAAAGATATGGGCTGGACCTGTGTCAATCAAAAAGCCCAGATGAAGGAAAATTAAAGAAAGGAAGAGACAGAGTCAGAAACGAGAAGAAAGGGCTGCTAGAAAACCCTAGCACACAACCGACCAAAGTTCCTGACCACAAATCGATTTGCAAAGCCAAACCGTTCTCTGTATTTGGTTTATTTGTCAAGATAAACCCTCAATCACGGTTCATTGAGAGATTAACCAAACCCTAGACACCCTTTCCTCATACAGAAAACGTCAAAACAACAACCCCTTGCTGAGTGGATGAGCTGGATACTTTTTTGAGAGTGGAGGCTGGAGCGATTTGTGGGCACAAGTTTACGTACGGGGTGAAGGAGCAACAATCCATTTAGATTATCTGAGGAGGGAGCTGTTGGGGACCACCGGTGTGTAACGCGCAAGGAGCGCGTGTATACCTGCTGAGCTGGAGAGGAAAATCGCGCAAAGAAGGAAAGGAACCCTATAAAAAGGGAAAGAGGGTGAGTCAAAAGGACCCTTCTTCCCACTCCTGATTTCTGATTTATCGTTTTTCTTAGTTTTTTGTTTTCTGAACAATTTTTATTTTCTTTTAATTTCTGTTTTGTAATGAGATTCTGGTTCATTTGATGAACTTGATGCATGTCTTTACAGCACTGAGATTGCCGGTTGTTAGGCCAGTGCTGTAATTTTAGTTTTTAGAATTTTTATTTTGTGATTTCTGTAGTTCTCTGTTACTGTGTGTAAGCTTCATCCATATGGATAGTGGCTAACTTTTTAGAGGTTGGGTTTAGGTGATACCCAAACCTCAGTGCTTGTCAAATATTATTTGATTTCCTGGTTTTAATTTTTATATCTCAGTTGTTTAATGTTTTTTTTTCTATGTTTAAAATTATCTGCATTTTGGCCAAATGTCAGAGGTTTGGTTAGGATTTAGTTGTTGAGAAACAACTAATTCTGGATTCTGCATTAGACACATGGACTTAGATGAGAAATCATCTAAGGGATCTCAATTCAGAAATGAATGAGTCCTCATGTAATAATGGACCTGAGTCTCAAGAGTCCTAATCCCACTTGGCATAGAGATATGGAAGTGGGCAACTTTGGGCTAAAATAATTTTTAAGAGATTAAAAATTAACAATACAGTTCTGTTAACTGAGAATCTTAGGATGAGCTTTTTGTTAATCAAATTATTTTTCAAGCACTGTGGGGAAGGAGAACCAAAACTCAACCCACCTTTTTAAACCTCTTTATCAATTCAGATTTTCCAATTTCCTTTGTTATTTCATATTTCAATCTCTATTCCGTTTTCAAAATTTTTGTCACATCTTTCATTTAAGTTGCTCCATTCTTCATTCGTATTTTATAACTTAGGAAAGTAATTCAGAAAATTTTAAAAAGAAAAGTGAACAGTAGTGTTTTAGGTCCATTTTAGAATAGTTTTTTACTTTACAATTTTTATTTCTTTTATTTTCAAATAGTAACTCAGTTTTAAGCAATTACAAATTTTAGTCATTCCAAAACGCCAACGATCCTTGTGGGAACGATATCTGGGACTTATAACAGCCCTATATTACTTGTTGTCGCGTATACTTGCGCGCATTACTTGCACAACTGTTAGCAAGGCAACAAGTTTTTGGCGCCGTTGCCGGGGATCGAGGCATATATGATCAAATTCCTGTGTGATTGCTATTCTTGAACTGCTTCTGTTTGCTGTTTTTAGTGTAGCTCATTTGAATTCTGTTTCAGTTTGTTTAGTTATTAGTTCTATAGTATCTTGAATATTGGTAGTTTAAAATCTGTTCTGTTCATATTCTGTTTATTGTATGTTATTTAATTTTTTTTTAGTTTCATTCTTATTTTAATTATTAGTTCCACCCTGAGTGAGGGTGAGTTGTTACTGCCTTATAAAGCCGTCAGGCTGTGAACTGTCTTGGGACTTTTCTGCTTGCAGGTTCTTGTGTGTTTATTTATTGCTTGTTCTGCATAAAAGTTGGTTAGTAATTTAGGTGTTTTAGCTAAGCCAGGTTTACCTGTTTTAGTTAAAAGGGGTGCATGAGTGCAACTCCACACCCGTTCATATATTCAATTGACCCTGAACCTGAAAGGACATTTAGAGTTAGGAGAAGAGCCCAGATAGCACATAGGCAAATTCCACTTCTAGAAATTGAAGAAATGGAGGATTTAGGAAGTGTAAATGGGAATGATGGGGTAGGAGGACCTGCAAGGATAAGGGAACCACCTGTTATAAATGATAATGATAGGTCCATGATGGACTTCATCATACCTGTGTTGGATGAGTTAGATCCAAGCATCGCCCAACCTGTGAATAGGGTGCCCTTCAAATTAGAACCGGTAATGTTCACCATGCTTCAAAACATGGGGCAGTTTCATGGGTTGTTGATGGAAGACCCACACAAGCATCTTAGAAATTTCATAGAAGTGGCCAACACTTTTAGGAATCCTAACATCTCGGATGATGTATTAAGATTGAAGCTCTTCCCTCATTCACTGGCTGACAAAGCCAAAGAATGGTTGAACTCCCTTCCATCCAACTCTATAACCAATTGGCACACCCTTGCTGAGAAATTCATTATGAAATTTTTCCCCTCTAATAAGATAGTGCAAACTAGAGGTGATATTGCTAACTTCATGCAGAGGGATGGAGAAACACTAGTGGATGTGTGGGAAAGGTACAAGAACCTTCTTAAGCAATGCCCAAATCATGGTTTGCCCTCTTGGGCAGTGTTACAAACCTTGTACAATGGCCTAAATACTCAAAACAGGGCCTTGGCAGATTCTGCTGCTAATGGCATGTTTATGACTATGTCCTTTAACCAAGCCCATGAGTTGTTAGAACAAATGACTCAAAATTATGCCCAATGGCCTGAAGAGAGAAATCAGCCAAGGAGAGTGGCTGGTTTACATGAGATAGACCCTGTAACAGCTCTTTCAGCCAAGTTTGATGCACTGTCCAATTTGGTGAGAACCCAAGGACAAACCATTGAGGCAAGATTATCCCAATCCCAAGTTCCTGCACCTCAAATACCTGTGACCCAACCTCAAGTTAACACAATAAACACAAGTGTAACTTGTGTTTGCTGTGGTGGGCCCCATTTGTATGATAGCTGCCCATCCAACCCAGAATCTGTGTTTTATGTGGGAAACCAAAATAGAAACCAAAATATTTTTCCCAATAACTTTAACCAGGGATGGAGGCAAAACCAACAGCCTCAATATTTTCAAGGGCAGAGGCAGCAAGCTGGTCATTCTAATGCCCAAACAAAAATACCTTTTCCTACCCAGAATTACCAACAAACTTCTAGGCAGCAAGCTGTTGTTCAACCTAGTGAGATGTCTATTGCTCCATCCTCTTCTTTAGAAGCTTTGTTAAGGGAATATTTGGTTAAGAATGAGACCAAGCAAAACAGCTTGGAAGCTGTTGTGCAAAGTATTCCAGCATCCCTAAGGAACATAGAATCCCAACTAGGCCATTTAGCAAACACTATGAATACCAGACCTCCTGGTACCTTGCCTAGTAACATTGAAGAACCTAGGAGAAATAAAGAGCAATGCAATATGATAGAGCTTAGAAATGGCAGATCTGTAAATCAGCCAGAAGCTGTGGTTAGACCTTCCACATTAAAAAAAAGAAGAAGGGGAGAACATGCAGAAAGAAAAGGATGCAAATTCTGAACCTGTTCAGCATTCTGTTGTTCATAATAGCCCCCAAGGGGTTGTGCACAATAACTCTTTACCCATTTTGGTCGAATCAGACACTCAGCCCTCTATAGATGAGCCTTTAGGGAATAATTCCATTGAAAAACCTACTCAAAAGGGTTCGACCCCTAAGCCAAATAGTGAGACACCTGCTACTTCAAAAAGACCTCCACCACCCTTTCCTCAAAGGTTGCAAAAGCAGAAGCAAGATAATCAGTTTAGGAAATTTCTAGACCTCCTAAAACAGTTGCATGTCAACATTCCATTTGTTGATGCATTGGAACAAATGCCCTCTTATGTAAAGTTCATGAAAGAAATTCTTTCAAGAAAAAGGAGGCTAGAAGAGTTTGAGACTGTTGCTCTTACACAAGAGAGCAGTCAATATCTTCTTAGTAAGATACCTCCTAAACTAGGAGACCCAGGAAGTTTTACAATCCCTTGTACCATAGGAGACCACTACATAGGCAGAGCATTGTGTGATTTAGGTGCTAGTATCAACTTAATGCCTTTGAGTGTGTACAAAAAGCTGAAAGTAGGAGAGCCTAATCCCACCACTGTCACATTACAGTTGGCTGATAGATCTCTAGTTTATCCGGAAGGGAAAGTAGAGAATGTTTTGGTGAAAGTAGATAAATTCATTCTACCTGCTGATTTTATAATTTTAGACTATGAGGAAGACAGAGAGGTTCCAATTATTTTGGGAAGGGCTTTCTTAGCCACTGGTGGGGCTGTCATAGATGTTAAGGAGGGTGAGTTGGTCATGAATGTGAATGGGGAACAAGTAAAATTTAATATTTTAAAAGCCATGAAATACCCAAGAGACATTGAGGAATGTTCTAGACTAGATATCATTGACTGTGTAGTCAAAGATAAATTTTTGCATGAGTCCTCATTAGACCCTTTACAAAATTCTGGTTTTGAGGGTCTAGAAATCAGTCAAACTGATTCTGAGGAGTTAAGTGGCTGAATTCTAAAACTGATGTGGTTTGGAAAAATAAAAATTTTGAGTCATTAGAATTGGCCAAGAGAGGATTAAAAATTCCCAAATCTTCAATTGAAGAACCCCCTGTGTTAGAACTTAAGCCTCTGCCTAACCATCTTAGATATGCTTACCTAGGAGAAAAAGATACCTTGCCTGTCATAGTGTCCAATCTGCTCACTGTGCTAGAGGAAGAACAGTTGCTGACTGTTTTAAAAAAATTTAAGAGGGCTATAGATTGGTCTTTAGCAGACATAAAAGGTATTAGCCCTTCTTATTGCACACATAAAATTCTGTTGACTGACCCAACCAGCAGCTCTAGGGAGCAGCAAAGGAGATTAAACCCAATCATGAAAGAGGTAGTCAAAAAGGAAATAATTAAGTGGTTGGATGCTGGGGTAATATATCCTGTTTCTGACAGTAACTGGGTCAGCCCAGTACAGTGTGTCCCTAAGAAGGGTGGAATCACTGTTGTGGAGAATGAAAAAAAAGAATTAATATCCACAAGGACTGTCACTGGTTGGAGAATCTGTATGGACTACAGAAAACTCAATAAGGCCACTAGGAAGGATCACTTTCCTTTGCCTTTTATTGATCAGATGTTAGATAGATTGGCTGGTAAGGAATACTATTGTTTTCTAGATGGCTATTCAGGGTACAATCAAATAGCCTTAGCTCCTGAAGACCAACCAAAGACCACTTTCACTTGTCCCTATGGCATCTTTGCCTTTAGGAGAATGCCATTTGGATTGTGCAATGCACCAGCCACCTTTCAAAGGTGCATGATGGCAATTTTTACTGATATGATAGAACAATTTGT
Organism: Gastrolobium bilobum; assembly: GCF_033153095.1. Lineage (NCBI taxonomy): Eukaryota > Viridiplantae > Streptophyta > Magnoliopsida > Fabales > Fabaceae > Gastrolobium > Gastrolobium bilobum. The sequence continues at coordinate 847 of NW_026897005.1, read as the reverse complement.
GGAAGTCTTCATGGATGACTTCAGTGTTTTTGGGGATTCTTATGAAGAATGCCTAGGAAATTTGGAAAAAGTTCTTGAGAGGTGTGAAGAGACAAATCTGGTCCTAAATTGGGAGAAATGCCATTTTATGGTGAAGGAAGGCATAGTTCTAGGACACAGGATCTCTAAGGCTGGTTTAGAAGTTGATAAGGCCAAGATAGACCAAATTGAAAAATTGCCACCCCCTGTTAACATAAAGGGGATAAGGTCTTTCCTTGGGCATGCTGGCTTTTATAGGAGGTTTATAAAAGACTTTTCCAAAACCTCAAAGCCTCTTAGTCATTTGCTGGAAATTAACACCCCATTCCATTTTGATGAGGCTTGTCACAAAGCCTTTAAGGAGCTAAAACAGAAATTAATTTCTGCTCCCATCATAATAGCTCCTGACTGGTCACTGCCCTTTGAATTAATGTGTGATGCAAGTGATTGGGCAGTGGGGGCTGTTTTAGGACAAAGAAAAAATAGAGTTTTTCACTCTATTTACTATGCTAGCCGAACCTTAAATGGAGCCCAACTGAATTATACAGTTACTGAAAAAGAACTGTTGGCTGTTGTATTTGCCTTTGACAAGTTTAGATCTTATTTGGTAGGTACCAAAGTCACTGTATATACTGACCATTCTGCCATAAAATATTTGGTGGAAAAGAAGGATTCTAAGCCTAGATTGATTAGATGGGTTCTTCTCCTTCAAGAGTTTGATATGGAGATTAAAGATAGGAAAGGAACCGAGAATCAAGTGGCTGACCACTTGTCTAGGCTTAATGAAGGGCAGAAAAATGATGTGGGGGTTGAGCAAGCCATTAGGGAA
>NW_026897004.1:237500-281821 GCF_033153095.1 Gastrolobium bilobum | reverse complement strand
GCACACAACCCAGTCCCTTTTTAGAAGCATCGCTGTATAGCTCAAATTCACCTTCCGGATCAGGAAGTACTAACACCGGGGCAGTCGTCAATTTCTCCTTAAGGCTCTGAAAGCATTCCTCACATTCCTGCGTCCAAACAAATGTAGTATCCTTCCGGGTCAAACGGGTCAATGGCAACACCATGGCTGAAAATTCTTTAATAAATCTCCGGTAATAACCAGCCAAACCCAGAAAACTTCTTATTTCCGTTACTGTCTTGGGTCTCTCCCAATCAACAACTGCCTCTATCTTGCTAGGATCAACCGCCACTCCATCAGCAGAGATAACGTGACCCAGGAATTGCACTTGAGAAAGCCAAAATTCACATTTAGAAGGCTTTGCATATAACTGTTTCTCTCTGAGAATTTGCAACACAGTTCTCAAGTGACTTTCATGCTCTTCCTTACTCTTGGAATATATCAGGATATCATCAATAAACACAATCACGAATTGATCCAGAAACGGCTTAAGTATGCGATTCATGTAATCCATAAACACCGCAGGAGCATTAGTGAGTCCAAATGGAATTACTTGATACTCATAATGTCCATATCTAGATCGGAAGGCAGTCTTCGAAATATCTTCCTGCTTAATTCGGATTTGATGATAACCCGACCTCAAATCAATCTTTGAGAAAACACAAGCACCCCTCAACTGATCAAGCAAATCGTCTATGCGAGGGAGGGGATACTTGTTCTTAATGGTAACCTTATTCAACTGACGGTAATCAGTGCACAATCTCATGCTACTGTCCTTCTTCTTAACAAATATGACTGGTGCTCCCCACGGGGACACACTTGCTGCTTAGCCGAAAGCTCTTCAATATGCTTCTTTAACTCGGCTAATTCCGGTGGTGACATCCTATACGGAGCCAGAGAGATAGGCCCCACACCAGGCAATAGCTCAATCGTGAACTCAATCTCTCTACGAGGCGGAAGTTGTGGAATTTCATCTGGAAACACATCCACAAACTCCCTCACCACGGAAATAGTGCCAATCTCCTCATAACTTCCGCCTACTAAACCCCCCACAAAGACATATCCCAATGCCCCGACCCTCAAGGCCTTTCTAACCTGCAACACAGATAGATATGGGGAAGAACTAGTAGCAGAATCATCAGCATCAAGCACAATCCTTTTACCACAACAGTCTATCATAGCACAATTCTTTGACAACCAGTCCATACCCAAGATAACTTGAAGGCTGATCATAGGTAAACAAATAAAATCCAGCACGTAATCTCGGCCTTCATATTTGAACTCAACATCTTTACACAACACAGACGTATAACACTCATCTCCAGTAGCAGTAACCACTTTCAATGGAGGACGAATGTCGTACATTTGCAGATTTAGCCCAACGGCCATAAAATCAGACATACAGAAGTGTGTAGCTCCTGAATCAAACAACACTTCAACATCCATACCATCAATATAAATTGTACCTTTCACTAGATTCGGAGCCTTCTCCGATTGTTGACGGTCCATGTTATATACTCTACCAACCGTCTGAGACTCTAACATAGGTGGAACAACAGAGACAGGAACAGCAGTAGCTTGAACTTCCATATTCCTCGCTTCGTTCTGAGGACACTGCCTGGAATAGTGACCAGATCTTCCACATTTAAAACAGATCAATTCACCGATAGCACATGGACCTCTATGCTCCTTGCCATATCCCTTGCACTTGGGAGGAGGTCCTCTATCAACAAAATTCTTCTGAGTCCTGGGTTTTTTGAACAAGTCAGAGGGCCTATTCACATTCAGCTTCTTGCCTTGCATCTTTCTGTTCTTCCAATACCCTGAGCCCGTTGCTTTGTTGGCATTAGGTGCTTGGGCCTCAGAGGACTTCTTGGTTTGGGACACCTTGTACACTTCTTCTACCTTCTTGCACTAATTTACAAATCGACTGAACTCTCGGATGTCATAATTTGACATCTTCCGAGACATCTTCTCATTAAGACCCCATTGGAACTTGGAGGTCATTTCAGCCGGAGTGGGTAAGGCTCGCCCATAGTTGGCATATTTTACCAACTCATTGAACTTACTGAAGTATTGGTCAATAGACATCGACCCTTGCTTGAGATCGTTGTACTCATTCTGCTTCTGTTCCCTAGCCTCTCTAGGAAAGTAGTTATCCAAGAACAATGTCTCGAACAACCGCCAGGTTATTTCCCGGCCTTCAGCTTCTAGGGGCTGTACGGTATTAGTCCACCAATCTCCCGCTTCCTCTTCCAGCATATAAACAGAGTAGGCCAACTTCATTGCATCAGGGAATCTCATCACCCTGAATATATTCTCCATAGATTGGAGCCATTTTGCAGCCGCCATTGGCTCATAACCTCCCTTAAAAGAAGGAGGTTTGTGTTTTCGGAAAGCCATCAATCTTCTTTTCTCCACTTCATGGTCACCGACATTCTCAACTCGAGGTTGACGAACCTCAGTGTGATGACTACGACTTCCAGAATGGTGACTACCCTCACCTTCATTGTTACCCGCTGCACCCTCTTCTTGTGAAGGAGGTGGAGAAGGCGTAGCCGTGTGAGGAGGAGGAGTGGGTTGTCGGTTTTCATGCCTAACACCCCTCAGGGTCCTTAACTCAGTCATCATTGCGACCATGGCAGTCCGCGAGTCTTCATTGGTTTTCATTAGATTTTCATTGGCTTGCCTGCTAGCAGCCAACTCCCTCTGAACGGCTGCAAGAGCTTCAACCACGGGATCAGGCTGTACGCCCGTTGCCCCACGGCCACTTCTAGGCCTCACAAGAGCAACCAAAACAGGTTCTGGCTGAGCATTGGTGTTTGATGGTCCGGGGTTGTTTCGGTGCCTCGTCATGTCACTACAGATGTTACACAAAGAAGTGAGTTGATCAGGCCCACACTTAGTGATCACAAATGCAGTAATCATACAGAGTACTAAAACAACTATAAAGCATCAAACACTAAGCATACTCAACAATAGCTAACAGTTATTCCCTACGAAACTGCTCTGATACCATAAAATGTAACACCCCGTTCTAGAACCGGTTTGTTAACATCACATTATGATATTAAGCGCAGTTACCATCACATGGGTTCAATTAAAATCCGGTTAGATTTTTCATTTTAAAACATGCCGAATTGATAATGCCCAATTGCATGATCATAACCATATTACATTGCGGAATAAAATGAATTAAGCTTAACATCATACTCTCAGTTTATTAGACCACACGTCGTTAAGTGTCTACATCTCATTCATTACCAAATTCATTGGATACTACCTTTATAGTTCTCCCTCCTACTATGTTATAAATCTCGCTGTTATCTACGCGTAGGTTCAAACCGCGCTCAAATCGGAGCACTGTAGCCCAAGTTATGGGTTTTCTACGAAACGCGTGCGCGAATCTTGCTGATCCCGGCGCGATCGGCGCCAGTTGAGGCGCGGCGGGCGCCAACGAAACAGAAGCGCCCGATCGAAATGGCGCTGGAGGCGCCAAGGTTGGCGCCAGGTGCGCCATATGGTGATCCCAGCGCGATTTCCGCCAATGCCGGCGCGATTGGCGCCACGAAACAGAAGCTTCCAAGCACAACGGCGCGAACTGCGCCAAGTTTGGCGCCAAGTGCGCCAGAGTTCTGAAGGTTTCACCAAGTCTTAGTATTTTACCTCTAACTAGAGTTGTACTTGTCCAAATTACACAATATTGGTCTCTATGGAAAGCTAAGAAAAATATCTACAACTTCCATACATACACCACAGTCCAAATCAATCCTATAAATTCCTCTCCATAAATGGTCGTTATTTCTTGCATAATACAAATACATCTAAAGGGACATGCATGCCCTTTTCCTTATGGCTTGTACTAAAATTTGGGCAGCATAACCTTGGTTTTCTCAACAATTCCCAATTTAGAACTAGGTACCTAATATAATTTCCAGCTCAACAATCCAATATTCATCATGCATACATAACCTTGAAGTAAATAGCATTAATACAAGTTTGATTACATAACGGGGAACTTAGCTACAAAAGGCTATGATCATCCCTTGGCTCTCATCAACAAAAGAGATATCCAAAGGAGATGAGCATAGGCTAAGTCCATCCTATAAAGCATGATATACATATAACAATTGGCTTTCATACATGAATCTATACATAGGAACTACAAAATGGCATGCATATAACAATTTAATGCAACATCTTCATGTATCAACTAATCCAAGTATGGTCACTTGCCACCCGAGGCTCCTGCAGCATCTTTACCTGAAAGGGGGTCCCCACAACACGGGGTGAGGTATACAAATATATCCAGTAAACCAGCGGTCCTTGGAGCATCTCTCCACCCCACAGTTCCGTATCAGTGTAATAGCAATAACAATAATAATGCAGTAAATACATATCTATGCAAAGTGCAATAACATCTCCAGGAGAAATCCCTCGAGCTCTCAAGCTGTCCTAAGGAAACTCAGATGCAAATAGTCCTACTGGCCAGCTAACTACCAAGTATGATTTACGCATCGTCATGCCACATACCAACATAGGGAAACACCATCCTATGCCACACCAAATGCATACACATACGTATAACAAAGCATTACACAATTTTATTGCATTTATATACACTATAATCACCACTACCCTTTCAGTGCTTGGTGGAACAATCAAGGGAATTACACCCAAGGTCCAAAGGCTTACCTCAAAGCTTCAGCAACCTTAGTTCACCACCAATGTCAACAATACTCTACTCCAAAACCAACACCTACACATGGTGTAATGCAATCAACACATTGCATCCAAGAGTATTTCACAATCAACCATCAACTACTCAATTCAAAACACAACACAAGTATGAGCTTACCAATTCCAATGAGCTACTCAAGCTCCAAAGCTTGCTCAAGCGGTTGATCACTCACGGTTGGTCCAAATGTCTCAATCCTAGACATCACAAGGATCCAATCATCAATCAACCAAGCCAACCCATTGATCATAATTGCAAGAAAACTCTTCAACAAGCATGATAATCTTGCAATATACCAAGTATAGTCATTTAACTAACTAGGCTCATTTTTACCGATTAAATGACATCCCTAGCATTTTCCATAACATGCTCTAAGCTCCATTCTTCCTAGAACATAGCTAATTTAACAACATTTCATCAAAACCCCAATTCATTATTCATTGAACCCTAACTCATGCAATTTTTCATGAAAATAAGGTTCAAGGGGTAGAATCTTACCACCAACGGTTGCACAACCAAGCAAGGAGCGTTCCTCAAGCTCCCATGGAGGTTGAAGCCCTCAAAACTCCAATTTTCACCAAAGGGCCGAATTTTTTGAGAGGCAATATCTCTCTCCATAATGCTCCGCACTCAAAACAAAGCTAGCATTATGAAAGAGGGCGAGATTCTAAGCGATTTAGGCTTTTGAATCACCCAAAACGGTCAAGGTTTCCTCCCTCCTCTCTCTCTTCTTCTCTCTCCTTTTCTCCTCCTTCTCCTTCTTCTTCTTTTCTTCTCTTCTGGCGTCGACGGGGGATGGGGGGAAAAATGGGTTCTTTTAGTAACTTAGGTCACTTAACTTAGATTAAGTGGCTTATGTGGGTATTGGTTCATCTATCTATTCAACTCCATTAATTTCCAAACTTTACCCACAAGTCTGGAATATTATTCTAGGAATATTTATAATTTTATTTTTATATTTTGGGTACTTCCGCCAGTACCCATTTATACCCCTTAATTTTCACTGAGTACACTTTTTAACTTCAAAGTGACTCAGATTCATTTAATTAAATCTTATACTTAATTTTACTCACTAATACATGCTTAATTATTTAATTACATGTAATTTGCTAATTAATTAGGTTAGGGTTATTATACCAAATGCGATTAGGAGTCCAATGACTCCCTAAACAGATATTCATTAACATGTTACGAACTCAGAAACGCATTTCTTTACTCAAATGATTAAAGTTTCTCTTTTTACCGATTAAACAAGCTTAAAACCTCAAAATGACAAAGGCTATGTGTAAGAACCCGCACCGTTAATTAAGGAAGTTAATTAATTAATTATGTGAAATTAGGAAATAATTCCATAATTGACCCTAATAATTATCTTGAGGCTTAAATAAATGTAGTAAGTCATTTTTCTAACGAAAAGTGCAGATACCGGTTCTGCTAGTCGGTATAAATGCGTACCGATAAAGTATCCCAGAAAATTATAATAAGTGCATGAATATTACTATAATAATATATAGGACTTGTAAAATGAATTTCAAGTTAAAATAATGAGAACTGGTGCCAGAACTCATACTGACTATGGGAAAAGCGCGTACCGAAAAGATGCTGCGAAAAATATAAGAAAAATATGATAATTCTTGTAAAATTGAGTAGGTTCAGAATCATGAGTTTGGGATTAAAATGCTAAGCGTAGCTATTTATGTTAATACTGTGTGTTATGACTTAAACTGCCTATATATAGTGTTTGGCACAAAACCCTAGGTTGATCCTCAGCCTCCTACGTGGGTTTTTCTCTGAACTTTGAGTCTTCAAGCTGCCACCTTACTTTCTTCATGAAAACCCTTCAAGGAATCACATTTTCTCTTTGAATCTTCCTCTTTGTGTGTCAAACACTTGGGTGTGAGCTTGGTGAGGTAGAAAGGTGCCATCTTCTGATTTTTTGGGCTCTGTTTAGTGGTTGTCTAGGGGCTGACTTCATGGTGAGGGTTGAAGGAACCATGGTTATGGTGTTTTGATACTTCAAGAAGCTATCTTGTGAAGGAAAGAACCACTCTTGTTCACCATTTTCGTTCCTCTTCGAGGTCAGAACTTTGGAGCTATTGTGTGAGCTCCAAGAGCACCTCCTTGCTCTGTTTTGAGCTTGTGGTATGATCATCACTCTTGTACTTGAGTTTAATGCTTAAAAATGGAACCTTGATGCATGTAATGAGTTAAAGTTGATAACTTAACGTTGGGTAATGTCAAACACACCTAGAAATGCATGTTTAGGCTTCTGTAATTGGTAAAAGAGGAACGTTTGGATGATATCTTCGCGAAAATGCAGAACTGCATTCTGTCGCGAAGTATCCGGATATAGTTATCTGGATATTGATATTCGGATATTGATATCCGGATATGTGTTTTGTGATATCCGGATATGTAGTTCAGTGATATCCAGATATGGGGTTCTGTGATATCCGGATATTGATATCCGGATATGCCCCCGACAAATATCCGGATATTCTGGGATTTTGAAGAACAGTAGCTGCACTGTTCATACAGTAGGCTATTGGGGGTTTGTGGACCCTAGTTTGAGGAAGTTGAACTTCTGTAATAATTGAACTAAGTCAGAATCAAGTGATTAAGGGCTTGTGGCTTGTGTGAAGCCTTAAGACGTAAAACGTAAGGAAAGGCGTTGTCTTTATGTTGTATGCTTGTAAGGTATGATTGTTGATATATTATTGGTCCATAACATATTGTGATTCTGCTGTGTTTGGGCTTTAAGCTGTGGACTCTTGGCTTGGATTGTTAGCTTGTGAGGTAAGCTTTCGTGTCCTCGGTTTAGCCATGTTGTGGTTCCACCATGTCCCATAGGGGTATGGTTATATGCATTGTGTTACATGCTTTGATATATTGAAATGCTTTTCAGCTTATATTGTGCAATGGCTTATGATATGTATGTGGTGTTCACCCGATGGAATGGTATCCTAAGGGTAGGTACGGCAGGGCGCGTACTGTGTGGGTAATAGACGTATTCCTACATTTCTCTGGCCAGTAGATTATTGTATTGACACACATGACATGATTATCTACTGCATTGCACTATTTTGGAAATGATATTGTTAAACTGTTTTGGAACTTATATTGCACATGTAAGTGAGCTTGGGGTGGAAGATCCTTGAGGACCCCTTGTCTTACTGAGATTTCTTGTTTAGAGATCTCACCCCACGTTTGGGGCGCTTATTTCAGGTTCAGGTAGTATGGGGACTGATGCCTCTGGCGGCAGAAGGCCAGAGCTTAGTTATGTTGATGATTATTGTTGTTTATTATGCTGACATGTTGGATGCTGGATATTCTGCTGATGTTATGTTTTTAGTTGCTTTGATTATGCTGTTGATGTTGAGACTTCTATTGGGCTTGTGCCTTATTTGGGTGAGCATGAGGTTTGTCCATGCCACTTTATGTTAGTACTTTGAGTTGAGTTGTATAACTTAGTAGGTTGTCCGGTCTACTTGTTGTAGTTCCGTGACTAGAGACTTATATCTGTTATTTTAATTAATGAGGTTTTTAGTTAGTTGTCTTTTGCAATTTACATACAGGCATGGTTTTATTTAAATGATTAATTAAGCAAGTTGGTAATGATAATGACGTCATAAATGAAAGAAAAAGATATTCCGCATTTTTAATTAAGCGCAGCTTAATACGATGATATGATAACATTACCGGATATATACGGGGTGTTACACTATGATCATAGTATACCTCCAGCACTCTAAAACTCTGAAAATGAGACACACAAGGGGCACTCTACACAGCACCAAGGTTCTGACTTTGCCAAGCCACGAATATACAACACAAGCTTGGACCTTTCCACTCAAAGATGGCTCAGAGAAGCCTCCAATAGCATGAACAATGGCTCATACCAAGGGGAACACCAACTCAGCCCACAAGACAGAAACCAACTCAGAAACAAGGCACCATCACCTCCCCACCATGTACCACTAAGTGTTTACAAGGTTAAGTGTGAAGAAATCTAAATAAAAAGGTGAGTTTTTGTCCCTCAAACAAGCACAAGGGTCCAAACTTCAAGGGAAGGGACAATGGATGAAGAGAATCAGCACTCAAGACACTCACGTAGCAGCCAAATTATGGCCTAGGGTTTTGTGCCTTTTAGCTTAAATAGGCCCACTTCAAATAACACACAATATTAACATTAACAGATACGCTTAGCATTTTAATCCCAAACTTGAGATTCTGAACCTACTCATTTTTCTAAGATTTATCATATTTTTATTTTATTTTTCGCAGCACCTTTCCGGTACGCGCTTTTCCATAGCCAGTATCAGTTCTGGCACCAGTTCTCATTATTTTAACTTGAAACTTGTTTTACAATTCCTATATATTATTCTAGTAACATATACACACTTTTTATAATTTTTCGGGATACTTCATCGGTACGCATTTATATCGAGTAGCAGAACCGGTATCTACACTTTTCGTCAGAAAAGCGACTTTCAGCATTATTACTCACTTACCATGATTATTTAAGCCTCATAATAATCATTAGGGTCAATTATGAAATTATTTCCTAATTTCACATAATTAATTAATTAACTTCCATAATTAACGGTGCGGGTTCTTACAGAAATTGTTAACCCTATTAATTGTTCACACTAATTTCAGTAGGGGTAATTGTTACGCCTATTAATTGTTCTCTCTACTTTTTACATAGGTGATTGTTAATCCTATTAATTGTTCGAAGCTTTAAAAACTAAATTTTAATATATAAAAAATGAGTTAAAAAAACGAAATTAGTATGTAGTACATGTATAAATAGGATATGTGTTGCTGCATATTTTCCTTTGTTAATCACCTTTTGTACACATATTTCTTCTTTTTATGTATGTTTATCTTTTTCATCTTCTCTAGTTGTTCATTTACATAAGCGCTTACTCATTATATTTGTGAAATTATAATTTTCTATGTCATGTTTGTTGATCTCCCATGTTTATTGTTCTGTACTTTATTTCAATTTGGGAGCATTTGTTGAGCAAATAACATTGGAAGAGGATCCAAGTAGGTCTACACTTTCTTCTACTCTGCCTTTCAAATTTAACATATATTTTATGTTTTTTACCTTTCAACTTGGTTTGTACACTTTTGAGCTTGCGATTTATATTTAAAATGATGTTACTACAAGTTTCATATGTTTCGATTAGCTTAATTTTGCAGGGATGATATATTGCTGGAAGGACTACAGTAAGAACTGGAAGAATGTAAGAACAATGAAGTAAGTTATTTTGCCATCATTGTGTTGAAAACTCTGTTATTGAAATAGATCACCATATATTATGTAGTTGGGTTGTTTTGTTTTGTTTAGGTAGTTGCAAATATACTATGTAAAGGTACTAAACTTAGGGATTATACAATGGGAGTTGAGAACGATTTGCTTTTTTATGACATTTTTAAAGATAAAAGTGTAGAAAATGATCAACTTTGAATGATATTTTCAGTTAATCATATTTCAAGCAAGATTATCTATATATATATATATCCATTGTCCATCCATTAATGACAATGTAACGATGTGTCAAATGGATAATGCCATCTAACATCTCAAACTAATTACCTCACAAAAAAAAAAAAAACAGAAACAGAAACAAAAGTTGACAGCAAAACATAAAATGAGGTGCAATATCCGTTGTGTAATTTATGCGAACTTTCTTACCTTCTCATTACAAATGGAAACCCAAACAGAATACAGAAAGAAAGAAAGAAAAAAATTAAAAAAAAAAAATTCCGAGAGAAACGTATTCAAATGCATGAATGTTCTACCACCATTTGTTTCTCGTTTTCTTCGCTCATGACAACGTGGACAAACCCAAAATCACTCATCTCTTTCTCTCTCTCTCATGCAAAAAACTGCTGTCAATTAACTAACAAAAACAAACACCATACCCTCAATATTCATGCTCTCTCTCTTATCCCTTCCTTTAATACAAATGCACCACAGTCTCTTCTTCCCCTCAATGTTTTGTTGACATATATAATATCTCTGTTGCCTTGGTCGCCGCAACCATTCAACGTCGGTTTCTGACCCATCACCCATAATCTCCACCTTATGGGTCAGCAAACCCGCAGGGAATTCCATTCCGGTCCCTTGCCTACTGCCTTATTTTATAACGATTATAATTATCATCACCACCACCACTATCATTATGACCCACGTCTTATTGAGCTTGCCAATAAAAACGAGACTATCGATTTAGTTTCTCCATTTGGCAAGCTCGAAGGCTTGAGTCACGACGATGTCCGAGAAACTGCCTATGAAATATTTTTCACGGCATGCCGATCATCACCGGGTTTTGGAGCACGGCAGACACTCTCGTTTCATTCCCACGAGAATGAAACGAAGTCGAGCCAGGTGGTGATGTCACCCACAAGTAAGGTGAAGCGGGCTTTAGGGTTGAAAATGTTGAAAAGGTCACCATCGAGAAGAATGGTGTCGAGTAGCAGTGGAGGGTCAACCACAACACCGTCATCACCGTCGAGAGGAGGCAGTCCTTTTCATCATAACATGCTACCACTGAGGCCGCGGCGGCCGATGACTTCTGCAGAGATTATGAGACAACAGATGAGGGTGACTGAGCACAACGATCATCGCCTGAGGAAAACCCTAATGAGGTCTTTCGTTGGCCAAGTACGTAAACACATACATGCTATATATATATATATATAGGGTTTAAGTTTTCTTATGTTGTAGGATTATAGGAGATAAAAAAAGTAGAGAGAAATTAAATGTGGGTCCCATATTTTATATTAAAAAAGAAAAGAAAAATTAATTGGCACGAAAAACGAATTAGTGTAGGAAAATGATGTACTCTTATGTAGCATAAGAGTATTATTTCCCATATATATATATATATATATATATATATATATATATATATATATATATTAGTTTCTTTCCTCTAAAATTGTTTTGGTTATGAATTTTGTTGATTTTATCTTAGAAAGATGTGATGACCTGGTAATGTAATAAGCAGATAGAAAAAGGTAAGGTATATTAAACATGAGCAATGAGGTTAATTAGAGATCTCACTTCCTTGGATCAAGTGGATGGTTTTCCCTGAGTTATAGGTTACGTGACCAATGACTTGTTAGGTTAAATTGTTAATCAGATTATTTATTTTAAGCTAAATTTCATTTCACGGGAATGCATTAGCCCATGTGAGATGAGATTATATAAGAGAATATTAATCATTTATAAACGACAAATTAATGGTTATATATATTTTTATGCGCTTGCAATTTCTCATGTTACATGAGAAATGCAAGTTTTCCTAAAGAGAGAGAAAGGCGTGGGGCCCACTTAAAGAAAAAAATAAAAAATAGAAAAGTGATTGGCACGGATATCGAAGTGAGAGTGGTAGGAGAGGAGATTTGTCATGCAACGTGATAAATCTTTTTCCTTATTTTTATACTTTATTTCAATGTATTCTGTCATTGCCAATAACTTTCATATGAACGATTTGGATTTTCTGGGACGATCTTATGTCACATCAGAGAATCCATTACTCAGTTTCACAGGTTACGGTTGGTTTTTTTTTTTTTTTTTTGGGACATGATTTATGATTTAACCATCCTCTTTATTTTTTATTTTTGGGTACATTTTCAATGTGTAATATACATGTATACAGCGATATCATTTTTAGGCATTAAAATACCTCAAAATGAGGTAATTATATATTTCATGTGATAAGTACATGAGTTTTTTTCTTTAAACAATATATGATGTGATAATCAAACAAATTGATTCTTAGTCAGAATTACAAAGTTCAAACCACATAATTAACTAGATCACACCACATGATGTGAAACTGAATTACCCTTTTTCTAATACATTGAAAGTCGATATGAAAATATCAATTACAACTTCAAACTAAAACTATATTAATGATGAAACCTTAATCAAGTTGCCAATGGTGTTTAATTCCTTAAATGTATAATGTATTGAGACATTAATGAATAGAACATGCTAACAATGAAACTGTTGACATATTTGAGCTTTTTGTTAGGATAAAATTCACTAGCTATAGCTCCATATACATGTAAAGAAGTACTTCTAACTATTTCAAAATGCTTGCCTTGTAGGTGGGAAAAAGAGCAGAAACTATCATTCTCCCTTTAGATCTTCTACGCCACCTTAAACCCTCAGAATTCAGTGATTCTCGTGAGTATCATATGTGGCAAAAGAGACAACTCAAAGTCCTTGAAATTGGGCTCCTCCTACACCCTTCAATTCCTTTAGAAAAAACCAACACATTTGCCATGCGCCTTAGAGATATCATACGTAATGTTGAGTCCAAATCTATAGACACAGGCAAAAACTCTGATATCATGAGAACCCTTATCAATTCTGTTGTTTCCTTAGCATGGAGAAGTAGTCCTAATGGAACCCCTACTGATGTTTGTCATTGGGCTGATGGATTCCCTTTCAACATTCACTTATATACTTCTCTTCTTCAAGCCATTTTTGATGTTAGAGATGACACATTAGTCCTTGATGAAGTTGATGAGTTACTTGAGTTGATGAAGAAAACATGGTCTACATTGGGGATCAACAAGCCAATTCACAATGTGTGCTTCACTTGGGTGTTGTTTCAACAATACGTTGCAACTGGGCAGATAGAACCTGACCTTCTATGTGCCTCACATGCTATGTTATCAGAGGTGGCCAGTGATGCTAAGAGAGAAAAAGAATCTTTCTATGTCAAATTATTGACATCAGTGTTGAGTTCAATGCAATGTTGGGCAGAGAATCGACTTGTTAATTATCATGACCATTTCCAAAGAGGGAGTGTTGGTGAAATTGAAAACCTTCTTCCTGTGGTGTTGTCAGTCTCAAAGATTTTAGGTGAAGATCTTATAATATCAGATGATGGAGAAGGGGGAAAGAAAGGAGATATAACTATAGTATATTCATCTGGGGATCGGGTTGATTTTTATATTCGATCTTCTATGAAAAATGCATTTGAAAAGGTTTGTGTTCATTTAACCTATCTTATCCTCACTATTCTAAACTAGTATTTTTTTCCTTAACAAGGGTAAACCTCGGTATACAAGTCTCCCTGACTTGTGTGAGGGTAGGGGTAGGATTGATTGTTTGCAGCTTTGCCCTTATAATTTTACAAAGAGACTATTTTTCCGTGACATTTCGGTCACAAAGATCAACCTTACTGCTGTGCCAATACTCGCTCTCATTATTTTCTTTTTAATAATGTATATATATTTTCTTGAGTGCAGGTAGTTGAGGCAGTGAATGCCAAGTGTGCTGAAATGCAAATAAAGGGAGAATTAAGTGAAATTCTGCTTCATTTAGCACAGGAGACAGAAGATTTAGCAATGAAGGAAAGAGAAAATTTTAGTGCAATGCTAAAGAAATGGAACCCAGCAGCATGTGGAGTAGCAGCATTGATGTTGCACAATTGCTATGGGCATGTGCTGAGGCAATATTTAAGTGAAGTTAACTCACTGACTTATGAGACTGTTGACGTATTGCAGAGAGCTGGAAAGCTAGAAAAGGTTTTGGTCCAAATGATGGTGGAAAATTCTACTGAGGGTGAGGATAATGGCAAAACAGTTGTGAGAGAGATGATTCCCTATGATGTTGATTCAATCATCTTGAACTTTTTGAGAAAATGGATACATGAATCTCTGTACAAAGGAAAAGAGTATTTGCAAAGAGCAAAAGAAACTGAAGTAAGTTTTGGCTTTATGGTCCTTTTTTTTCTTTCCTTCAATGATTAAAAATGAAAGGACACAACTAACAATATTTGTTTAGATAAAAAAATTTGTGATTATGATAACATTGAATATGATTTTTAATGAATTTCTCTTCTCTTTTTACTGCAGACATGGAATCCAAAGTCCAAATCAGAGATATATGCACAATCAGCTGCTGAGCTGATGAAATTGGCCAAGTCAATTGTAGAAGAATTCTTTGAAATTCCAATAGAAGTAACTGAAGATTTAGTTCAAGAACTTGCTGATGGATTGGAAAGTCTCTTCCAAGACTACATAATGTTTGTTGCAGCATGTGGTAAGTACTTTGAATACACCAAAAATTTAAACTTGTTTACTCCACAAAACTGATAATAAGGGTAAATCCGATGCACAAGATTTCTCGACTTGCAAGGATAAATGTTAGAGTTGATTGTATACAACTTTACTCTTGAATTTTTGCAAAAGGACGGTTTACCAGACTCGAACCCGTGACCTTCCGATAACAAGGAACAACCTTATCACTGCTCCAAGGCTCGCTCTCACAAATAACTACAATAGACTAGTAAAATGCATACCATTCTTATTTACTTTGTTTTAAAGTTTAACTCTGTTCTCTTTCAGGTTCAAAACAGAACTATATTCCTTCAATTCCTCCACTAACCAGATGTAGCAAAGATTCAAAGTTCATCAAGCTGTGGAAGAAAGCAAGCCCCTGTGGTGCTAGTAGATCTGAGATGGATCACATAAATGGAACAAATGAAGGTCATCATCCTCGGCCATCAACTAGTCGCGGCACACAACGCCTTTACATTCGTCTCAACACCTTACATTATCTCATTTTTCACATAAACTCCATTGAAAAATCACTCTCTCAGACACCTTGTGCAGTTCCTTCGAATCATTATCGCTTTGCAAACAACCTTAGGACTCAAGGCAACATTGGTTCATATTTTGAAATAGTTAACTCTTCCATTCCAGCAGCATGTCAACATGTCTCAGAAGTTGCTGCATACCGTCTCATATTCCTTGATTCCAACTCTGTCTTCTATGGTAGCCTCTATGTTGGTGATGTAGCCAATGCGCGAATTCGACCGGCATTGAGAATCCTCAAGCAGAATATCACACTAATGACAACAATGTTGACAGATAAAGCTCAATCACTTGCAATGAAGGAAGTAATGAAGGCCTCATTTGAAGCATTCCTCATAGTTTTGCTTGCTGGTGGAAGCTCAAGGGTGTTTAACAGATCTGATCATGTGTTGATCAAAGAGGATTTTGATAGTTTGAACCGGGTTTTCTGCACTTGTGGAGAAGGATTGATAGCAGAAAATGTGGTGGAAAGAGAGGCTGCAGTAGTGGAAGGTGTCATAGCATTGATGGGGCAAAATACTGAACAGTTGATGGAAGATTTCAGCATTGCCACATGTGAAACAAGTGGGATCGGAGTTATGAGTAATATGCAGAAGTTGCCAATGCCTCCTACTAGAGGAAGATGGAATAGATCAGATCCAAACACAATATTGAGGGTATTGTGTCATAGAAATGACAGAGCTGCAAATCTTTTCTTAAAGAGGACATTCCAATTAGCAAAGAGGAGATGATATTGTATATTATTCTTTGGTAAAGTTTAAGCACAGAGATCCCATTGTGAATGCATTGTTGGTACACAAAACAACTTCAACCTTTAAACAAGAAAGAACTTGTGGGGAGGGAGCAGGTTGCAATTGAAAGCACAAAATAGGTTGTCATATGGAGAAAATATGGGGTGAAGAAAGCAATGCTTGATTTCATCATTAGACATATTTTCAACATACAAGAGACCACCTAAGTCTACAGAATATGTGTTGAACTATATTTTGGGATAAGTTATATTTACAAACTTTTTGTTTACAAACTTTTATAAATTACACCATGTATTACGGGTAATATATGCTCAAGTAGTATATACTACCCATAGTACATAGTATAGTTTGTAAACAAAAAATTTATAAATATAACCCTGCTCTTATATTTTTACCTTAAGATATTCTTTAATTTTTTTGGGATAAGAAGGGAAGAGAAAAAAAAAATGACACTTTCTTAGTGTAGTTTGTTGATGTTGCATATAGTCCAAAAGTAGCCTGTATCTGGGATATGTTGATAGCAGCTATGCAAACTAGTCTGGGAATTTCTGCTTGTAACTAAGCAGAAAGGGAAATGTATTTTCTTTTCTAATTTTGCTGTAAACTAAAAGGGCTTCTTGAAACTAAAAAGGGCTTCTTAATTACAAAATAAAAAAATAAAAAAAAATACTACAAGTTAATAATGAGCATGACAAATAATTACAACGTTTTAGAAAAGTTGAAAGGCCAAAGTTTTTTCAGCATAATTGTTGCCATAATAAGTTTGCATTATTATTGACTTTGGGATAGGTGTTCCAAGTTTTTGACTTATTTTGCTATGAACTCTAATGTTTTTCTTTTCTTTTTTTGTTAAATCCATTTTTTTTTATGTGAATAAATTGGAGTGTTTGGGTGCAGAGAAAATACGTTATAAAGAGAGAAGAGAAAATATGTTATAGGGAGAGTATAAAATGAAATCATAATTATATACGGACTATGGTGATGGAGGTATACATACATGGTATCTCTCTGTTTCAGACTTCTTGTAGGCAAAGCTAAAGTTCTGTTAGGTAATCGAATGTGTGCTGCTGCTACTCGCAGTAGTTAAAAATGATTATTTGAATCCTAATATTGTAAGTTTGGTCATATTTGGAGAGACTTTTAACCTTCACAACAACGGGATAGGTTATTCTGCCTATTCTTATTTTGCCTACTTTTGTCTACCTCTTTCAATATCGTTCGATTACAATTTCATCCAACGGTCGATATTTGCAATATAAAATAAATATTTTTTCTTCTTTCTTTCTCCTCACTTCCTCCCACACCATTTCTATCTTCCTTTGCTACCAAGACCGAAAATAACGAGAAAATAGAACCAAAAACACTTACTACCATCAATTAAAAAACCTCACTTATTTTGCCTATCCCCTAAACAAAATATCTTCAAAATTAAAGGTGACCGAAGTAAGAGTAACTGAAAATAATTCATATAATTCTATAAATTCCAAATATGAGACAATCAAATTCAAACATGCTTATTCCTTAGGGTTCAGAGAGTTTATTTTGTGTAAGCTTAAAAATATCCATCATGATTTATAAATACGATTTGGTTTTTCTTTATAGTCAAAGAAACCAAATATACCTGTTGTAAGTTGTGTTATGTAAACACATTTAATCATTATAAGAAATATTATAAAGGTAAAAATAAAATACTTTACCTGTGAATCTCACGCGCTCAACCTTTTCTCTCTGAAAGTTTCTGAGTGTCATGGGAGAAACACGATCGGCATCGACGGAGGAGGAAGACAACCTGAATCGAAGCATAAAGAAGCCTAAGGGCTTGGTGATCCAAGATGATGTGATGGATGAGCACATGCAGGGAGGGGATCTGGGATCTCCGAAGCTGAAAGTTAGGGGAAAAGAGGATCTGTCGAATAATCTTCAATCCCCTGGGAAGGTTCTTGCCGATGAAGCTGCGCCACTGTCAGGTGGATCCTCAGGGAAGAGCAGCGGGCAAGGGCGGAAAGTTGTCTCATACAGAGACAAGCTGCTGAGGCTCAATGGAGCTGATGATATGTCGGATAATGAAGATGAGGACTGGTTGACTAGGCAGAGAGGGGAGGAAGAAGAGGAGGACATGCTGGAAGAAGGATCTGTAGATGCATTGGAGGATCCATTATGCCCTTCGTTCAAGTTCTCGAGAGAGCAGCACAAAGAGGACTGCAAACAATGGAGGAAAGCGCTGATTATTAAGCTGCTGGGAAAGAGAATGAGAGCTAGGTTTCTAATGACTCGTGTGGTCAGAATGTGGAACCTGATGGGTATATATGAGGTTATTGACATTTAGAACGGGTATCTGGTGGTTAGATTCCAGGAAGACAGTGACTACAATCATGTGCTCCATAAAGGTCCATGGATAGTTGCAGATCATTACCTAACTGTGCAAAGATGGAGGCCTTTATTTGATCCGTATGATGATCAGTTGAAGAGGCTGGCAGTTTGGATCAGAATACCAGGGCTACCCGTGGAGTTCTACACTACCAAGACTCTCTGGAAAGTTGGCAGTATATTTGGGAGAACACTTAAGATAGATAAGAATTCTATAAGAAGGAATGAGTATGGTGATGGGGATGTAACAGAAAGGGCCAGATTTTCCCGTATATGTGTGGAAGTGGATCTTAGGAAAAGTTTCCTATCGAAGTTCAAAATTGGAGAGAGAGTCATGCACGTTGGCTATGAGGGATTACATATGATTTTCTTTGCCTGTGGTATGTATGGGCATAGGAAGGACTTATGTCCTAGCATTGGTGGACAGAAAATCAGTGTTGAGACTGGTGCTCCTGGTTTGAGGAATCAGGATATTGAGATGAAGGAGAAAACTGAAGAGAAACAGAAAGTAGAGGAGGCTTTCGGATCTTGGATGGTAGTCCAGAAGCCTGGTAGAGGGAGGAAGATGAGAGTTTCTCTGTTTAAATCTACAGCCAATAGAGATGGGAACCAGAAATTGAAGGACCAGAATGTTACTGCTGTTGATGGGGAAATGTTGGGAGGCCTTAAATACAGATAGCCTTATGAAGGAAGTGTCCCCTGATGTAGCTCCTAAAATAGGTGATAAGAAGGAAGTGATCATGAGTAAGACTGATGGAGGAGGTGGTAGTGATAGGAAAGCTAAGGGATCTATTCCTAGTAATCTTTCTTCAGGGTCAGATAAGCAGAAAAAAGGTGGAATGAAGCCTGGTTCTTTTAGAGGAGGCACTATGGGTCCTAGTGGAGGTCAGAAAAATAAAGTCACTAATAAAGGGACTGTGAATAGAAGTCAGGGTTCTGAGAACCATCCTCCCAGTTCTTCGAGTATGGAATGCAGAAGGTGGTTACTAGAAGCAAGGGGTCAGAAGGGGGAGTGTTGCAACCTACTCAGGATCCTAATAATCTAGCCAATAGGAAGGCAAAGGGGAGGAGAACCCCAATCTAGTGAAGATTGGAGGCCATGCTCTTAATGGGACAGAAGTTGATCAGGGGAACTCAGGCCTAGGAGGGGCCAGGAATCTTGTATATAATTGATGATTCAATCCTTGATGATTGAGGTACGGGTTCTTTTATTTTCAGTCCATTTTATGAATCTTTGTTCATGGAATTGTAGAGGAGTAGGGAAGAAAGAATTTCCTGCTTTGATTAGAGATATTAAATATAGGTTTAAAATAAAAGTTCTTGCTTTGTTAGAAACTAGAATTCAGGGTGGTAGAGGTGATGCTATTGTCAAAAAACTTGGTTTCTTTAAGGTTTTTAAACAGGAGGGTGTTGGATTTACGAGTGGAATATGGATCTTATGGGATGATAGAGATGTTGAGGTGGAGGTAATTCGTGCCCATCATCAATATGTTCACACTAGAATTCACTATATTGAAGATAAAAGGATGGAATTAGCTACTTTTGTCTATGGTAGCCCGAGGAGAGTGGAGAGAATTAAGCTTTGGGAGAAATTGGTGGATATTTCTGAATCTGTGATTGGCCCTTGGATCTTGCTTGGAGATTTCAATTCTGTTTTAAGACAGTATGAAAAGGTTAGGGGACTGGATGTGTGTTGGAAGAGTATCCAGGATATGCAGGACTGCCTTGTGAAATGTAGGATTTCTAATGTTGGGTTTAAAGGGCCTAGCTTCACTTGGAGGAAGGGAAAATTACAAGAGAGGATTGATAGAGCATGTGCAAATGAGGAACATAATGTTTTTTGGCCGAATAGAGTGCTAGCTCATTTGCCTTATTTCAATTCTGATCATAGGCCAATACTTGTCAGCTGTTTTCAATCTAGCAAGGAGTCAAGGGGTGGAAGTCAATTCAAATTTCTTGCTGCCTGGCTCACAAATGCTAATTTTGGCAATATTGTCAAAAACTGTTGGGGCAGAAATGCTGAATGGACAAAGGCTAGGAGAGATTTTGAGAATGCAGCATCTAAATTGCATTAAGAGTTGCTTAAAGAGGAGATGAGACAGAAACATAGACTATATGCCAGAATATAGGGACTGGAATGGAAGCTGGAAGTTGGGTATGATAGGGACCTTGAGAGGCTACAAAGAGATTTGTGGAAAGAATTTGAGACCATTCTGTTAAGAGAAGAATTAAATTGGTTCCAGAGATCCAGAGTCAAATGGCTGAGATTTGGTGATAGAAATTCAAGATTCTTTCACTCAACTACTATAGCTAGAAGGAGGAGAAATAAAATTTGTGCCATTAAGAATGATTTTGGAGAATGGACAGCTGATACTGAAGGTATGATAGAAACGACTGTGAAGTATTTTGAGAAGTTATTTTTGGAGGAGGACAGTTCTTTTGAAGAGTTTCCCATCAAAGGTACCTTTCCTAAAATGGAGGTTTAACAATTGCAGAATCTAGCTAAGATCCCTGATGATGTGGAGATCAAGAGTATTGTGTTCAAGATGGGCAGGTTTAAGGCCCCTGGTCCAGATGGCCTAAATGCTGCTTTTTTTCAGTCTCAGTGGCATATTATTGGCAAATCAGTGGGTGAGCTAATTAGGAGTATTTTTGAAAACCCCAGGAGGATTCAGTTGACAAATCAAACTCATCTTTGTCTAATTCCAAAAATAGACAATCCTGAGTGCATAAGAGACTTTAGACCAATAAGTCTATGTAATGTTGCTTATAAGATTGTCACTAAGGTTGTTGCTGACAAGTTAAGGAACCTGATGCCCAGATTGGTTGCTCCAATTCAATGCTCTTTTGTAAAGGGTAGGCAGAGTGCTGATAACATACTGGTGGCTCAAGAGATCATTCACTCAATGAGGAGGAAAAAAGGCAAGCAAGGTTGGATGATGATTAAAGTTGACCTTGAGAAATCCTATGATAGGCTGAGTTGGGACTTTATCCATGATACTCTAATGGAGTTGGGCCTTCCTGGAAGTCTGGTATCTCTCATTGACAGCTGTATTGGGACTAGTGAGTTGAATGTACTGTGGAATGGTAAACCTACTAAATACTTCAAGCCCTCCCGTGGAATAAGACAAGGAGATCCATTATCCCCTTACTTATTTGTCTTGTGTGTTGAAAGGCTTGCCCACCTTATTCAAGTAGCTAATGAAGTGAAGGCCTGGAAGCCCATTATTCTTAGGAAAAGAGGTCCTCCAATATCTCACCTGCTATTTGCTGATGACATCATTCTTTGTGCTGAAGCTTCCATGGAGCAGGCCCAAGTAATCAATCAGGTGCTTAGACTGTTTGCTATGAGTTCTGGGCAGAAAATTAACCTGGAGAAAACTCGGGTTTTCTTTTCTAATAATGTTAATTTTGGAGAACTAAAGAGATTAGTGATTGCTTAGGTATAAGCAGTACTCCTAATCTGGGAAAATATTTGGGAGTCTTCCTGAACCATGATAGAGTTAGTAAGAACTCTTTTGGACATGTGTTGGATCGGGTGAAAAACAGATTGAATGCTTGGAGTGTTAAAACCTTGTCTCTAGCTGGGAGACTTACTTTGGCTAAATCAGTGTTTTTTGCTATGCCTACCTATGTTATGCAAATAGCCTGGTTACCCAAATCTGTTTGTGGAGAAATAGGAAAGTATACCTGTGGATTCATATGGGGTTCATCAAAAGAGAAAAGAGGTACTCACTTGGTTAATTGGGAGAATATGTGTTCTAATAAGCAGTGTGGTGGAGTTGGGTTGAGAGAGCTGAAAACTTTTAACCAAGCTTTCATCATGAAGGTTGGTTTTGGATTAATGGCTAAGAAGGAATCTTTGTGGGCTAGAGTGCTGAGAAATAAATATAAAATGGAGGAGTGCCTTGTGCCAAAAATACCAAGGACTATCAATGTCAGCAACATATGGAAGGGTATAAGTTCTTCCTGGAACCATGTCCTGGCAGGAACAAGAATTATGATGGGGAATGGCAAGCTAACTAGTTTCTGGCTGGATTTATGGATACCTGATATTGGCAGATTAATAGACAAAGCTACTAGCCTTATTTCTGAAGAGGATAAATGCTGGAAGGTTGCCCACTGTGTTAATCAAGATGGTGACTGGGATTGGGAAAATTCAATGGGCATATTCCTAATGATATTTGTGAAGCCATAGCCCAGATTGAAGTACCGAAGGAAGGAGATGAGGAGGATAAGATTATTTGGAATCTTTCAAGTAATGGCCTATTTTCTGTGAAATCTTCTTACCAATTTATCAGAAATGAATGTCCAAGTATGAAGAACCAGGACAGCTTTTGGGATCTTGCTTGGAAGTGGAAGGGTCCAGAGAGGATTAAACATTTTCTATGGCTCTTAATTGGTAACAAGCTGTTAACAAATGAGAAAAGGAGTCGTAGACATATAGGGGATGATGCTAGCTGCCCTAGATGTATGTTTCCTTGTGAAGATTGTTGTTATGTGATGAGGGACTGCTTTTGGGCTAAATAGGTTTGGTCTTTATTAATTGATAAGGCAAGTTTTAATTCTTATATTGCTAGTAGTTTTATGGATTGGGTTCATTTTAATTTGGGAAGAGGGAAGAAGGATAACCAGGACCAGGATTGGAGGCTTACCTTTGGTATCCCTTGTTGGATGTTGTGGCAAGCTAGGAATAATTTGGTATTTAGGAAGGATATGTGCTCTACTGAGAGTATTTGTCATAAGGTGAGGGTTTATGTGCAGAATGTGGTACATGCTAAAGATACTCTTGATATGGCAGATATTAGGTTGAGAAGTAATGAGGATACTTTGATGCAGTGGGAGCCTCCCCTAAAAGGCTGGATCAAGATCAATACGGATGGGGCATGTTCCTTAGATGGTTCCAAAGGTGGTTGTGGGGGAGTTCTTCGTGACAGTGATGGAAAATGGCTAGTTGGCTTCGTGAATAAGGTTAGTCAAGGTAATGCCTTGAAGGCTGAATTATGGGGTATGTTAATGGGGCTTCATGTTGCTTGGGAGCATGGTTTCAAGCAAGTCCACCTAGAAGGAGATTCAACTGAGGCTCTTCGATTGATTCAAGGAATTTGTCCTGATGATCACCCATTCTGCCATCTGATAAATAGGGTCAAGGAGCTGATTGAAAAGCAGTGGGAGGTCATGTTATCCCATACGAGGAGGAGTGGGAATGAAGTTGCTAACTTCTTGGCTTCTAAGGTGGACCATAATTCTTGGGAGTTAGTTATTTTGCCTAATATTCCTTTAGGCTGTTTTAGGTTTGTTGAGAAGGATCTGTTGGGGTATGCTAATACTCTCAAAGATCCTTAAGTAAGTTGGTTTCTGTTTGTTTGTAATTCCCTAATATCCAAAAAAAAAAAAAAAACCATATCCTAATAACAGTATCAGTATTGTTGCACATGGTGATTTAGTAGTTATTAACATGTAAAATATCATTTGTCAATTGTTATATGTACCAAGTCAGATCTCAAATTGAAACCCGTGACAATATGTATATTAAGAAATCATAAACAAAACTCTGAGCATAAATCAAACTGCTTCTGCATCAATATTAGGCACGAATCACATGTCAATATCAAAACAGCATAATTGATGGTCGTATGCGTTTTTTGTTCGATTTTCTCGTTATTTTCAGTCTTGGTCGCAGAGGAAGAGAGAAAGGGGAGGAGAGAGAAAGGGTGTGGGAAAAAGTGAGGAGAAAGAATGAGAACAGAAGGTTTATTTTATATCGCAAATATCGTCCGTTGGATGAGATTGTAATCAAACGATATTGAAAGGGGTAAGCAAAATAAAAGTAGGCAAAATAACATATCCCCACAACAATAATAGGGTGTAACTTGCAAAAGCAATGCATATATCTCGAAAGTATTCTTAGATGAGGTGAAAAGTGTGAGGTCATGCAAAATTCAATAACTAATTTGACGTTATGCGTTCTAAAATGAAATGACTACCTTGACCTCCCCAACAAGGGAGACATGATCAAAGACATGTTGGTTTAAGAATTTTTTCTAGGCACTTTGAAAGGTAACCCGTAACAATATTTTATAGGGACCCGTTATACTTAATACTCAAATTTGTTACGGGATAGATTATTCTACCTACCTTATTTTCTGCCTACCACTCTGAAACACCGTTAGATCATAATCTTAAATAACATTTATCTTTCTCTCTCTTCTTGAGATTCCAATCTAACGGTGTTGGAGAGTGGTAGGCAAAAGTAGGCAGAAAAATGATAGGTAGAATAACCTATCCCATTTTTTATTATTCTTACTACTAAACTAATCACGTACATTTCTTCTAATATAACGGTTATAATTTTTAGAATTAATAATTAATTAATAAGTGTGACCCAAAAAATTATAACCGTCAAATTGACGAAAATCAACGATAATTAATTTAGTAATAAGAGTAGTAAAAGTTTTCATTGGTAAGTATAATCGTCTCCTATTATTTATATATATATATATATATATATGTATATATATATATATATATATATGGGGATATATATGAGTTTTACATTTCTGCAGCTGCTGTACGTGCAGCAATCAAATACTTGCCATATATATATACTTGAAAGCATTAAATGTAGGGAATCATAACCATACAAATGATGAAAGCATTAAAAGTGGGGAATTATAACCATACACCAGTCGTTGCTATACGTAAAGCGGCTGCAGAAATGATTTTACCTATATATATTTTAATACAAGGAAAATAAAAGCAACTACCTACACAATTGAGCGTACAAACACCTATTGAGTCGAGTCCCCAGTACTCATTTCTCTTCTTTGCTCCAAAGGCCAGATTATATTGCAGCCATTAAGATACAAGGACATTTAAGAACTGATTCCATTTATCAACATGGACTAGTTGTTGCTATAACTGACGTAGCCACACACGGTCCCTAAAACCATGTAGAGCATCCTCAACCTTGGAGTTGCATCGTGGGCACATCTCATAGTCCGCCAGATGCCTTTGAACTCTTTTGTGATTAGTGAACAAATGATTACCTAATAAAGACTATAGAAAAGCAGCGGACAGGTTGTGGTCCATCCCAATCCCAAGCCAATGACTAATTCACTTTAGATGAGGACAACAATGGTTGAGTGAGTTATAGGCTTACTTAAAATAATCCATCACTAGAACGAGTGAATGTTGGAATTAATTTTTAAATTAATTATTTTTATGAATAAAAAGTTTGATATGAAAAATGTGTATCTTTTCGTCGTCGAAAGGATATTTCTTTTCATCATCGAACGTATGTATTATTTCGTTGCCGAATAAGTGTCATTTAAATCGTGACCATACGATTGTTATAAATAAATAGAAATCAGAATTTTAAAAGACTAGTTTTTTCTATTGGTTTTGTACATGCATTTCCATTCCTCTTCTCTAGTGCGATTAGTCAGACATAGGTTGAGTATGATAGGGTTGTTCAATGTTAAATTGCCGCTACAAGAATAGAGGTAATACGTTCTACCATGGGAGACAATTGTCCACAAATCTTGAGCATCATAGAGATGGAAAAATTGTTTTAAGAACACAATGTCTAACACTGGGCTCGAATTTTTCCTTGTTGCATTCATATGTTTTCATATAGTACGGTTTAACTGTGTGTTATTGCATATTTCAATTTCTTATATATATTTAATGAAACTGTGTGTATTATTGAAGCATTTCTCTAACATAGATTATCCCTTCTCAATTATTTTAACACCATATTTTTCTAACAGTCCATATCACTTTATCTCTACCATTTAGGTGAAGCGTATGAACTATACCACCTATTCGCCTAAGGACCTCGTCAGGTATCAAATGCTGAAAAGCATGCCGGTCCCAAGTATATCGTGGATCACAACTATTGAAACACTTCATCCCTTAAGTTCCTTTCGGATATGATATAGTAGAAAAATTTATTAAAGGACTCAAGTCAAGCACCCACTTATCCATCCAGAACAAGGTATTAGTCTCATCTCCAATCATGAACCTTGATCCAGCCACTATATTAGGCCAAGAATGAATTATTCCCTTGTAGAGATTAGAACACTGGTGAACTTTAGCAATACAAAGGGATAAGGAACTCCACAAGTTTATACTTGTTTGCTAAAACCCTAGCCCATAAAGTCCTTGTTAGTCATTAATCCAAGGCTTATCTTCATTACAAAAGCGTTATTTACTTCATGCATCATCCTCAAACTTGTTGGATATATCAATAATATAGTCCAAATATGTTGAGCATGGTTACTTGGGCCCATATGAGCTGGAGCCCAATAGCTGGCATTAACTCTAGGGAGGTAATACTGTTGAGTATTCCAAATCTGATGCCATGCATTGTTGAATTATGTAAGAGAATAATGAGTTAAAGACTATGTAGATAAGTCTTAATTACCATTTATTTACCTTCTAATTGTATTTTTAAGTTATTGAATCTTCCTTTTGTTGGCCAAAATGATAATGACAATTTATATGTTTCATCGATGTTCATGGTTGCTGACTAATTTGAAAAGAATAAGTTGTCTCTTATTCCAAACTTAATGAAGATGACCTGAACCTAATTCAAAGGTTCGACTTGGGAAACTTCTGTCATTCCAAACTTGATTATATAATCCAACTAGGTTGAACCAACCTTTTTGTTAAATGATTTCATTCCAAACTTGATGGTAGATTATTTGACTTTGAGGAATTAGTAATTGTGACATTCCAAATTGAAACATAGAAATAGTAGTTTGTATAAGAAGCTTGTTGGTCTTGTTCTTAATTGAAACTTGATATTACATGACTAGGTTATTGTAAGTGACTTGACTATTGGTCTTGTTATTTGAAACTAGACAATGGTTATTCCATTTCAAATAAACTTAGGTTGTGATGCTTTTACAGTTGACTCATTATACATGGCTCAACCATTGATTCAAGAATTTTGGAGTCAACCAAGATTATGGCCCAATAGGTATGGTCCATATGTTCAAAGAAGCAATAATTTAAAATATAACAAATTAAGATCAAATTCAAGCCCAAATAAATCAACAAATATGATTGTGATTTGTATGGACAAAAAAGGAAAGCAATAAATTTGGCATGATTTGAGATCTAAGATTTGAGACGTATTTTGAATGATTTAATTGTAATTATCTATTTATTTATTTACTTTTAGAAGGTAATTACCGTTATATTTATTTTTAAGATTTTTTCTTATTTTTAGGATTTTAGATTTTGAATTGGTATGTAATTAGCTATAAAAGGGTTCTCAAGACCTTTGTCCTAGAAGTTGAATTTTTTTATTTTGTTAATAGAAATTGACGACTGGAGGATTGCTCTTTTACGAAACCCTAACTTTCTATTTAGCCACTTTTCTATTGCTTTCAACATCATTTGGTATCAAAGTTGTAACGTCTCGTTTGCAGCCGTTCAGTTAACATGCAATATGGTACTGAAAGCGCAACATACTTATTAATTTAAGCGAAAGACTCTAAATAGAGGCTCACCGTTATCCTCTGTAACTACGTGAGTTAACTTTTTGCTTTACTCTACCCTGTGTAATGACATGCCTAATTTATTTTTCATATTAATATTAAATGTATAGTCTCATACCTGTATAGAATTCCAACTTACAAACCTTTAACCATAACTAATGGACAATGACTATCCGAGTATGATAACTGTAAGAACCCGCACCGTTAATTAAGGAAAATAATTAATTAAATGCGTGAAATTAGGAAATAATTCCATAATTGACCTTAATGATTATGAGAAGGCCTATGTAAATATATAAAGTGATTAAGAATGCTGAAAGTCGCTTTTCGGACGAAAAGTGCAGATATCGGTTCAGCTACTCAGTATAAATGCGTACCGATGAAGTATCCCGGAAAATTATAATAAGTACATGAATATTCCTAGAATAATATGTAGGACTTGTAAAACGAGTTTCAAGTTAAAATAATGAGAACTGGTGCCAGAATCTGATACTGGCTATGGAAAACGCGTACCGGAAAGGTGCTGCGAAAAATAAAATAAAAATATGATAAATCTTAGAAAAATGAATAGGTTAAGCTTCCTAAGTTTGGGATCAAAATGTTAAGCGTAGCAATTAGCTCTAATACTGTGCGTTTATGACTTAAGTGGCTATAAATACTCTTATTTGCACAAAACCCTAGACATTCCTTTTGTTCCTACGTGACCTTGGGTGGCTGAAGTTCTCTTTGCACTATTCCATTGCCATTGCTTTCCTCCTCCATTTCTTGAGTTTTGAGGTCACTTCCTTCATGAATTATTCTCCTAAACACTTGGTGTGGGTGAGAGTTAGCTTTGGGGCTGTGTTGTTGGCCTTCTTCTGAGTTGAGAGTGCTGCCTTGTGTGAAAGTGTGGGGCTGAGTTAGTGGGTGGTTGTGTTGGAGCCTTGTTCTTGGTTGTTGAAGCTCCAAGTGTTATCGTTGTGAAGAAAAAACAAAGTCTTTCTTGCCATTTTTGTTTTCTTGAGAAGTCAGAATATAGGGACTAAGTTGTGAGCTCCAAGAGCCTTCGTTTGCTGAGTTCCAAGCTTGGGTAAGTTGTACCAACCATGATCTTGAGTTTAATGCTTAAAAAATGGAACCTTGATGCATGTAATGAACCTTTGATCATAACCTAAGGTTGGGTAATGTTAAACACACCTTAAATCGCATGTTTGAGCCTCTGTATGCATGAAAAGAACTATCTTTGGGAACGATATCTCGCGAAATGCAAAACTGCATCCTATCATGAAATATCCAGATATGGATATCCAGATATTGATATCCGGATATGATATCCGGATATGGGGTCTTGTGATATCCGAATATGGATATCCGTATATCCGGATACGCCCCCGACATATATCCGGATATTCTGGGTTTTCGAGAAACAGTAGCTTACTGTTCATCCAGAACTGATGTTTGGGGTTTGTGGACCCTAGTTTGAGGAAGTTGAACTTCTGTAATAATTGAACTAAGTTAGAATCTAAGTGATTAAGGGCTTGTGGCTTTGTCAGAAGCCTAAAGACATGAAACGTAAAGGAAAGACGTTGTCTTTATGTCATGTGCGTGTAGAGTATGAATATTGATGTGATTATTGGTCCAAACAGATTGTGATCTTGCTGTTTGTGGACTTTGAGCTTTTGGAGATTTTTATTTTGGATAGTTAGCTTGCAAGGTAAGCTTTCGTGTCCTCGGATTAGTCTGTTGTTTGTTCCACCGACCTCCATGGGAGGTTGGTTTATATGCATTTTATGCTTTTATGAAAGATGAAATATGCATTGATATATGCCTGAGATGTATTAAATTAATTGTTGACTACTTGCACAATCAGACAGCGACTTTGGTGTGTAAGACATGTAGTGTATGAAAGTGATGTTGTCACTTACACGATCAGACAACGACTCTGGTATGTAAGGCATAAGACTGCGACTCTTATGTTTAGATGGGTCGCAGACGTGCATAATCCCTATCCTGTTCCCTGGCCAGTCGAACCACATTTACATACATCACATGATTAATGAGTTGTAGTATTTAGCTCATTGAGTAAAAGGTTATACTGTCATGATATAAATGACTTAACATGAACATGCATTGAATTTACTGCTTTTGAACTTATATTATACTTGTAAGTGAGCTTGGGGCGGAAGAGTCCTTGAGGACCCCTTGTTTTTCTGAGATTTCTTTTTTAGAGATCTCACCCCACGTTTGGGGCACACATTTCAGGTTTAGGTAATGCGGGGGTTGAGACCTCTAGCGGCAGGAGGCCGGAGCTGAGTTAGATGTCTGCTGTTATGATTATAAGCTGGATGCTGTTATGTTATCTTTATGATTATGTTGTTATTGTTGAGACTGTTGTTGGGCCTTGTTGCCTTATTTGGTGAGTATGGGGATTGTCCATGCCACATTGGATTATGGTGTTGATTAGATTTGGGTTGTATAAACTATTAGGGCTTTCCGGCTTACGTGTAGTAGTTTCGTGACTAGAGACTCAGTTAATGATCTTAATTATATTATGAGGTTATTCAGTATAGATGTCTGTCTTTTGCATTTACATACAAGCAATGTTTTGGAAATGAATTAAGTAATTCAACTTGGAAGAATAATGATGTCATAATTGAAAAGAAAAATAATATTCCGCATTTTTAATTAAGCGTGGTTTAATACGATGACATGTTAACAAATCGGGTTAACACGAGGTGTTACATTTTATGGTATCAAAGCAATGGTTCGAGGGAAAAAGCCTGTATGTATTGCAATAACTAAGAGGTTTGGTTGTGTCTGTCTTGCGTGTTTGCTCTGTTGGGTTTTATTATGATAATGCATTTGTGATCACATTGCATGGGCCTGATCAACTCATGATTTGTGTAACTTGTGCAGAGTCATGGTAATACCCAAGAGAACCCGCGAGACTGTTGAGGGTCAACCCGACCCAATCCTGACTACATTGGCTGAGATGTAGGAGGCCACTAGATTGGCCAACGTGGCAATGATGGACGCCGCCAGAGAAGCAAACCAGAAGGCCACGGAGGATGCTCTTGAAGCGAATCGGCTGGCGAATATGACCATAATGCGAGTCATGCTGGAAGAGATGAGGGCTGGTTCTGCTGTTGGCCAGTTCCCTCCGCCACCACCTCCGCCGCCACTACCTCCGCCGCCTCCACCTAGTGTTCAGGTTGAGAGCCTGAGTCACATTGGTAGTGTTACTCATGTCACTGGGGTGTTGGAACCCTACTTTGAGCCTGCTGAGGACCGTGACGTGATCGACCATCGGCTGAATGCTTTCTGAAAGCATAAGCCACCTTCCTTTGATGGGTCGTATGTTCCTATTGCTGCGGCGAGATGGCTTCAGGCGCTGGACAAGATTTTTCG
The DNA here is from genome assembly GCF_033153095.1 of Gastrolobium bilobum. Taxonomy (NCBI): domain Eukaryota; kingdom Viridiplantae; phylum Streptophyta; class Magnoliopsida; order Fabales; family Fabaceae; genus Gastrolobium; species Gastrolobium bilobum. Next base: position 250,418 of record NW_026897004.1, on the reverse strand, counting down.
TGTGATGCAGTGTACTGATCCACAGAAGCTGATGTTCGCCACGTATATGCTGGAGGGCGATGCCCATGAGTGGTGGATGAACACCTCTCATGCTTTTGAGATGCAGGGTCATGTTATGACATGGTCATTCTTCGAGGATTGCTTTCTGGGTCGATACTTCCCTTATGATGCGCAGGAGAGGAAGCAGGGGGAATTCGACAGGTTGGTGCAGAGCTCGTTGTCTGTTGACGAGTACCTGGCCAAGTTCAATGAGCTGGTTAAGTTCGCTCACTTTCGGATGGAGAGACCTACTCCAATCTTCTTGGCTGCTAAGTTCTGCAGGGGACTTAATGAGGATGTTGCTGGTTACCTCGCTGGTTCTGCTTCGAGAGACTTCGGGACACTGGTGCTGCAGTGTCGTGACATCGAGGACTTCTGCAATTCGAGTAAGGCCAAGAGGGCCAAGATTGCTGAGACGAAGGGAATGAGCAGTTCCACTTCCTGGAAAGACAGAAAGTTTGCTGGAAAGGGCAAAGGGAAGCAGATTGCGGCTAGGCAGGCGCCTGGTCAGTTTAAGAGGACCTCTACACAGCAGGGAGGTTTTGCTAGACCTTCATCCACTCCTTTATGTACGGGATGCGGAAAGGAGCATATGGGACGTTGTGCTACTGGGGAGCTGATATGCTTCAAGTGTTGAAAGAGTGGCCACATGGCCAAGGATTGTTATACTTCAGTGGCTGGGACTACAGCAGTTCAGGCAGCCCCTCTTCGGATGATTCCTGCTTTATGTAACACCCCGTATATATTCGGCAATGTTATCATAATATCGTATTAAGCTGCACTTAATTAAAATGCGGAATTACTTTTTCTTTTCAATTATGATGCCATTAACATTATCAACTTGCTTAATAATCAATTAAGAAAAACATCGCCTGTAGTAATTGCAATAAAACAGCTAACTGAAATACCTCATAACATAGATAATAAAAGTGTGGCTCTAGTCACGGAACTACAACAACGTAGACCGGACCATCTAACAGTTTATACAGCTCCAATCTAAAAAGTACTAACAGAGAGTGTCATGGACAATCCCCATGCTCACTCAAATAAGGCAACATGCCCAACATCAGTCTCAACAACAACATAATGATAAAAGGCATAAAACATAATCAGCATCAATATCCAGTCATGCTAACAAATAAGCAGAAACAACATAATCAGCTAAGCTCCGGCCTCCTGTCGCCTGAGGCATCAGTATCCATACTACCTGATCCTGAAATAAGCATTCCCCAAACGTGGGGTAAGATCTCTAATCTAGAAATCTCAGTAAGTCAGCGAGTCCTCAAGGATCTTCCACCCCAAGCTCACTTACATGTGCAATATAAGTTCAAAAGCAGTTTATCATTTATCATTTCTAAAACAATGCAATGCAGCAAATAATCATGCCATGTCTGTCAATACTAATCTACTGGCCAGAGACAGTGCAGGTATACGTCTATCACCTACACACCGTGCAAGTACCACTTGCATTCACCCCGGTACACCGTCTTGTATGGCGCTACATACTCAGGCTTCCCGTCAAGATGAAACAACACATGCATATTAAAAGCCATTACATGTAAAGTTCAATCAACATATCAAATACCCAAAAGCATGTACACATCATGCATAAACCATACCCCCATGGGACATGGTGGAACCACAACATGGCTAAATCGAGGACACGAAAGCTTACCTCGCAAGCTAGCTATCCAATAACCAAGAGTCCACAGCTCAAAGTCCAAACACAGCAGATTCACAATCTGTTATGGACCAATACTAAATCAATAACATGTACCACATGCATACAAATTAAAGACAACGCCTTTTCATTACGCTTTACGTCTTAAGGCTCCATACCAAGCCATAAGTCCTTAATCACAACGATTCTGACTTAGTTTAATTAAAACAGAAGTTCAACTTCATCAATCTAGGGTCCACAAACCCCCAATAACCTACTGTACACACAGCACAGCTATTGTTCTGCAAAATCCCAGAATATCCAGATATTCCTCGAGACCATATCCGGATATGCAATATCCGGATATCTCACTGGACATATCCGGATATGCAATATTCGGATATCCAGAATCCCATATCCGGATATCTATTATCCGGATACTCAAAACCCATATCCGGATATCACATATCTGGATATTCATTGGGCACATATCCGGATATTTCACGACAGAATGCAGAAAATGCACTTCGTGAAGATATCCATCCAAGGTTGGGTTTTTAACGATTTAAAGCACCTAAACATGTATTTCTAGGTGTGTTCAACATTACCCAACAACAAGTTATCATCTTTAAACCTTAACATGCATCAAGCTTTCATTTTTAAGTTCAAAGACTCAAGACCAAAGGTGACAAGGCTTACCAAAGCTCAATCAGCCAACAAGAGGTGCTCTTGGAGCTCACAATCAGCTCCCAAGGTGCTGACTTCAAGGGTGCACGAAAATACCACCCAAGCAAGGATCTTTCTTCACAAAGGAAGCTCCTTGAAGCCTCACAAGCCAAGAACAACACTCCTCAACAAGAATGCCACCAAACCATAAAACAACTCAGCTCCCACAGCCACCACAACTCAGAAAAGGTGCTCATCTTTCACTCACAAAGATGATTCCCACTCACCCAAGGTGTTTTAGTGAAGAAAAAAGAGAAGGCTACAAGGGAGGTTACACAAAGGTGGAGAAGGCCAAGGCAGCAGCCACCAGCTCCAAACTCACGTAGAGAATGTAATACGGCCTAGGGTTTAGTGCCCATTAAGGCTTATATAGTGGTTTAACAATTAAACACCCAGTATTAACTTTAATTGCTACGCTTAGCATTTTAATCCCAAACTTTGGAATCTGAAACTACACATTTTTCCAAGAATTAACATATTTTTCTTATAATTTTCTGAGCACCTTTCTGGTACGCGCTTTTCATAGCCAGTATCAGATTCTGGCATCAGTTCTCATTATCTGGACATGAAACTCGTTTTACAAGTCCTACATATGATTCTAGTAATTACATATACTTATTATAATTTTCCGGGATACTTTTTTGGTACGCATTTATACCGACTAGCAGAACCGGTATCTGCACTTTTCTTCTGAAAAGCGACTTTCGACATTATTACTCACTTACTATAATTATTAAATCCTCATAATAATTATTAGGGTCAATTATGGAATCATTTCCTAATTTTGCATAATTAATTAATTAAATACCTTAATTAACGGTGCGGGTTCTTACACTTCACCTGCTGAGGCCCCTGCAGTGCCACCGACCACTGGACGGGTTTACGTCCTGGATAGGAAGCAGTCGGATAGAGCTCTGAACCTTGTCAGAGGTAATGTTTCCATTGGTGGAATTGCTGTTGATGTTTTGTTTGATTCCGGGGATACGCATTCTTGTATTGCAACTCCGATTGCTGTGGGGCTGGAGTTGCCCATGTCTGTGCTTTCTCCACCGTTGCGGGTGACTACCGCCACCGGAGAAAGGTGTGATACTACCATTGTTCATCGAGATGTCGTGTTTCAGTGGGATGGTCGTGACTACTCGGTAGATATGATAGGATTATCGATGGCTAATTTGGAAATCATTCTGGGCATGGATTGGCTATCCAGAAATTGCGTTATGATTGTTTGTTGTGCCTTGTGTGTGGTGATGTCTCTGTGTGACTCCACAACCAGTTTCTCGCCTTGTATATCACTATTGCAGGCTAGGAGAGCCTTGAGTGCAGAGGCATTCAGATATGTCATGTTGGGAGGTTTGGTGAGTGGAGCATAGGAGGATATCACTGGCATTCCTGTGGCGAGGGAATTCCTCGAGGCGTTTCCTGAGGAGATTCCTGAGTTTCCGCTACAGCGGGAGATAGAGTTCTCCATTGACTTGTTGCCTGGTGTGGGGTCTATTTCTTTAGCTCCATATCGGATGTCGCCAACTGAGTTGGCGGAGCTGGGAAAGCAAATTGAGGATCATTCGGCGAAAGACTTCATCCGACCGAGCGTGTCTCCATGCGAAGCGCCAGTCGTGTGGTATTGAGGCAAGATGTCTTACACCATTACTTAAGCGTGATTGTGCTCTACTTGAGGATGTAAAATTCTCTTCAGAGAGACTGAGTGTGTAACACTTGAAATTTATGGCAAGTCCACGCGTGATCTGGTATATGCGAGGCAGTGCATGTACAATTTGTTGGTGAGTTGAGTGGTCTCCATGACTCTAGGATCTTATGTTGATTATTGATATGCGTCACCAGTAGTTGGCATGTTAACACTATGAATAGTGTTAAGCATAAAATAAGTACGATGAACTGTCGTAATATATCAATATCATTTCACCTTTAAACACCAGAAACCGTTTGGTAAGCTTCAACCTCTTGTGATACTGCAGTGGAAGTGGGAAGATTGCCTAGTCTACCCATTTTCTTCCAGTAAAGGTGAGCTTCTCGTCAAAGCAGTTGGCCAAACTGTCGTTCGCGAGATCGTAAGGCTTCACGGGATGCCCGAGAGTATCATCAGTGATAGGGACCCGAAATTCACATCTCGGTTCGGGAAGGCGCTGCAAAGAGCTTTTGGGACTCAGTTGCTACTGAGTACAGCCTATCACCCTCATACTGCTGGACAGACTGAGCGGACCATCCAGGTCTTGGAGAACATGTTGAGAGCTGGCACTTTGGTGCACGGCTCAGCATGGGATAGGTACCTGCCATCGGTTGAGTTTGTGTGTAATTGTGTTTTCCTTTCTAGCCTGGGCATGGAACCCTACGAGGCGTTGTTTGGTAGGAGGTGTAGAAATCCTACCTGTTGGTCTGAGGTTGGAGATAAAGAGTTGTTTGGATTGGACCTTGTCCAATTTACCACCAGCCGATTCAGATGATCGGAGGAAAGCTGAAGCAGGCGCAGAGTCGTCAAGAGAACTACGTTGATGTTAAGCATCGTCCACTGGAGTTCAGTAAGGGTGAGCACATGTTTGTGAAACTTTCACTGTCACCGGTGTTGTTCGGGCACTCAAAGTGAGGAAGCTGAGCCCACGATTCATTGGGCCATACCAGTTACGTGGTAGAGTAGGACCTGTTGCCTACCGGTTTGCATTGCCTCCGAACTTGGCCAACACCCACGACGCGTTTCACGTGTCTCAACTTCGCAAGTTTGTAGCGGATTTTTCGCACGTGGTGCAACCGGATGTTGTGGAGGTTCGCGATAACCTATAGATCTTCCGTCATATCACTCAAGTTTCTCGATCGTGGCGAGAAGAAGCTGAGGAGCGGGACCATTTCGATGGTCAAAGTTCGATGAATGGGAAAAATCCCTAAAGGGTAATTTTGGGAGCGAGAGGACGAGCTTCTCTGGTCGTGTCCCGAGCTTCGAGACAGGTATGTTTTCTGATTTTGAGGGCAAAATCCTAAAAAGGTGGGGTGAATGTAAGAACCCGCACCGTTAATTAAGGAAAATAATTAATTAAATGCGTGAAATTATGAAATAGTTCCATAATTGACCTTAATAATTATGAGAAGGCCTATATAAATATAGAAAGTGATTAAGAATGCTGAAAGTCGCTTTTCAGACGAAAAGTGCAGATATCGGTTCTGTTACTCGGTATAAATGCCTACCGATGAAGTATTCCGAAAAATTATAATAAGTGCATGAATATTCCTAGAATAATATGTAGGACTTGTACAACGTGTTTCAAGTTAAAATAATGAGAACTGGTGCCAAAATCTGATACTGGCTATGGAAAGCGCGTACCGGAAAGATGCTGCGAAAAATAAAATAAAAATATGATAAATCTTAGAAAAATGAGTAGGTTAAGTTTCCTAAGTTTGGGATCAAAATGCTAAGCGTAGCAATTAGCTCTAATACAGTGCGTTTATGACTTAAGTGGCTATAAATAGTCTTATTTGCACAAAACCCTAGACATTCCTTTTGTTCCTACGTGACCTTGGGCGGCTGAAGCTCTCTTTGCACTGTTCCATTGCTTTCCTCCTCCATTTCTTGAGCTTTGAGGTCACTTCCTTCATGAATTATTCTCTTAAACACTTGGTGTGGGTGAGAGTTAGCTTTGGGGCTGTGTTGTTGGCCTTCTTCTGAGTTGAGAGTGCTGCCTTGTGTGAAAGTGTGGGGCTGAGTTAGTGGGTGGTTGTGGTGGAGCCTTGTTCTTGGTTGTTGAAGCTCCAAGTGCTATCTTTGTGAAGAAAAAACCATGTCTTGCTTGCCATTTTCGTTTTCTTGAGAAGTCAGAATAAAGGGACTAAGTTGTGAGCTCCAAGAGCCTTCGTTTGCTGAGTTCCAAGCTTGGGTAAGTTGTACCAACCATGATCTTGAGTTTAATGCTTAAAAAATGGAACCTTGATGCATGTAATGAACCTTTGATCATAACCTAAGGTTGGGTAATGTTAAACACACCTTAAATCGCATGTTTGAGCCTCTGTATGCATGAAAAGAACTATCTTTATTTACAAAAAAAAAAAAAAGAACTATCTTTGGGAAGGATATCTCGCGAAATGCAGAACTGGATTCTGTCTTGAAATATCCAGATATGGATATCCGGATATTGATATCCTGATATGGGGTCTTGTGATATCCGAATATGGATATCCGGATATGCATATCCGGATATGATATCTGGATATGTGATATTCAGATATGATATACGGATATTCTGGGTTTTCGAGGAACAGTAGCTTACTGTTCATCCAGAACTTATGTTTGGGGTTTGTGGGCCCTAGTTTGAGGAAGTTGAACTTCTGTAATAATTGAACTAAGTCAGAATCTAAGTGATTAAGGGCTTGTGGCTTTGTGAGAAACCTAAAGACATGAAACGTAAAGGAAAGACGTTGTCTTTATGTCATGTGCGTGTAGAGTATAAATATTGTTGTGATTATTGGTCCAAATAGATTGTGATCTTGCTGTTTGTGGACTTTGAGCTTGTGGGGACTTTTGTTTTGGATAATTAGCTTGCAAGGTAAGCTTTTGTGTCCTCGGATTAGTCTGTTGTTTGTTCCACCGAACTCCATGGGAGGGTGGTTTATATGCATGGTATGCTTTTATGAAAGATGAAATATGCATTGATATATGTTTGAGATGTATTAAATTAATTGTTGACTACTTGCACAATCAGACAGCGACTCTGGTGTGTAAGACATGTAGTGTATGAAAGTGATGTTGTCACTTACACGATCAGACAGCGACTTTGGTGTGTAAGGCATAAGACTGCGACTCTTATGTTTAGATGGGTCGTAGACGTGCATAATCCCTATCTTGTTCCCTTGCCAGTCGAACCGCATTTACATACATCACATGATTAATGAGTTGTAGTATTTAGCTCGTTGAGCAAGAGATTATACTGTCATGATATAAATGACTTAACATGAACATGCATTGAATTTACTGCTTTTGAACTTATATTATACTTGTAAGTGAGCTTGGGGCGGAAGAGTCCTTGAGGACCCTTTGTCTTACTGAGATTTCTTTTTAGAGATCTCACCCCACGTTTGGGGCACACATTTCAGGTTCAGGTAATGCGGGGGTTGAGACCTGTAGCGGAAGGAGGCCGGAGCTGAGTTAGATTTCTGCTGTTATGATTATAAGCTGGATGCTGTTATGTTATCTTTATGATTATGCTCTTATTGTTGAGACTGTTGTTGGGCCTTGTTGCCTTATTTGGTGAGCATGGGGATTGTCCATGCCACATTGGATTATGATGTTGATTAGATTTAGGTTGTATAAACTATTAGGGTTGTCCGGCTTACGTGTAGTAGTGCCGTGACTAGAGACTCAGTTAATGATTTTAATTATATTATGAGGTTATTCAGTATAGATGTCTGTCTTTTGCATTTACATACAAGCAATGTTTTGGAAATGAATTAAGTAATTCAACTTGGAAGAATAATGACATCATAATTGAAAAGAAAAAGAATATTCTGTATTTTTAATTAAGCGTGGCTTAATACGATGACATGTTAACAAACCGGGTTAACACGAGGTGTTACAATAACAAATACCATCCCGAATAGAGTCTAGCGGACAATATTTTCGCTGTATACTGGACAATACAGGAATAATATCCCATTGTCATTCTAAAGTATCTGATAGCAAACAATCCAGTCTAAACAAATATCAAACAGTCCAATCATAATGAACCTAGAATTCATCCGTGGATTCATACAAATAATGGCTTTGTTCCAATAATCACATCATCTAATATATCATGCGTACTTACATATACATGCCATTATTCATAGCATACAACTTTATAAAGGCTACACATGCCCTAATTACAAATCATGTACATCATATATAGAATATCTCTTAAAACATATATCAGACAGTACAATAGTACATGATCATACGTCATGACCCAGAATAATATACAGTCATCCTAAACATATACAAATCGAAATAAAAAATATTCACCAGTTGGGTTCTCTAACCCTGTGCGGGCCTCTTTTCCTACGAGGGCCCCTCTCCTACAGCTGGGGTACTTGAAATATGTTTCCCAAATGGGATGAGATTCAACATTTCAATAAAGTCAGGGTTTATAGAGAATTCTTCACTCATGAGTTCATTTCCTGCTTGAAAGGTCAGATAACATGGTATAGAAGAAATCATATATTGCACCATATACAAAAGACTTCTAGGGACTGTATCCCGCAAGGAAAGTCAAAACAAATACCTCTGAGAACCTGAGTCCTCACAAAAGTAACTTCCGAGAACCTGAGTCCTCACGGAAGTCATACATGATAATCCAAAGGCTTTATCCCTAGGGACCATACACTTCCAAGGGTTGTGTCTCGTTGGAAGGTATACACATGTATATGTTCACTGGCCATGAACCTCAATTCCACAAATCACATTATAACATGTACATGTACATGTCCTACATGAATGCAACTATATTAAGCATCTAACATTGATCAACTATACAAACATGAAATCATAGTCCGAATGGATCATGGTGGAAAAACAAAGTAAAAGAAGACTCCTAAATCAAGAGCTTATCTCTTGTAGCTTCTAATCCAAAGCTTACTTTAAATCCAAAAGTCAAATACTTGTTCTTCTATCACAATGTCACTTACTCCCAACCTAGATCATCAATAAATGACAATCAATACCATATAGGTTACATTTCAAGTGTTAAATGCCACAATCCAACACTTTAATCATTCTTCAAAATTCTAATTATTATGATTAGGTTGGTTTAATCACATTTCCTTCATTGCACAACATATCTTAACATTTTTTGCTTGCCAATTCATGCCCAACACAAATCATGACCAATTATACCAAATTATCGTAGATTGATCATATTATTAATTCAACACGAACACTAGGCCAAACAAGATTTCCACACCTTTTATTCACTTGAAATAAACCTATAATAAGCTTCTAAGTTTCAATTATAATTTAACAAGTTTCCAACCACACTTTCCATAAAAGGGCCAAAACATAACATGTCCAAAATACCAACTTGCCAAGCTTTCCAATAGCTAGGACATCCTTTAATCGTATTGGAGCGAAAATGACAAATATAAATAAGAACACCTATTTAATAAAGACTAAAACCGAAACTGCCTTAAAGGGGTTTATAACATTGGCAGTCTATACTCATTAATACACTAAAATTTCATTTCTGATCAGATTGTCCTAAATTTTTTATATGTTATAGGGGACATGTATCAGTTTAATTTGGTACAAACCACGCCCCATTTGGAGTCCTATAACTGCATATATGCATTTTATAAAAACAAAGTCAGAATTGGTTACTCAAAATCTGTTTTCCAAAAATTGGTTTCTTATTTGTTCCAATCAATTTCTCAAAGTTCTAACACTCTACACTACCTAATACATATTAAACATCATCAATACATCATAAAACACACTTCCAACATAGTCTTTCTCATGGGTTGGCTGAATTGTCACCAAGGGTTTTCACCAAATTTTACATGTTTTCAATGACTCCTACATAGTTCATTTAAACTTACACCATCTAACACACATTAACCCTCATTGACATAACATCAAATACTTCTACATATATTTTCATGGTATGGCTGAATGGTACTCTAAGGAAGTTCGTCCATTTTTCAAGCTTTCAACACCAACACATGATAGTTTTCAATACTTTACCAACTAATAGACCATGTACAACATCAAATTCCAACATATATTCATGACTATCAAGCTTAAAAATTTCAATACATATCCATGAAAAACCTAGAATCAAAACTCAACAACCAATGCTTTAAATCCAAGTTTCTTACCTTAGATGTGCTCAAAATCACTCAAGGAATGTTCTCCACACTTCAAACCATGTAAAAGCTCATCTTGCTCTCTTGATGAACAGTACCAGTGGAGAAATCTTCAAGTGCAAAGCTTTTCTAGGTCAACTACATATAAGGTTTTGTTAGTGGGGTCCTAAGCTTCAACTTCCATGAAGAGTGTTTGGCTTAAAAGTGGATGAATCATTGTATTCTAATCTTGCATGTTCTTCAATGGAGTCTCTCCCTTTCTCACGGTTTTGCTGTAGGTCGAAGGAGGAAGAAGAGGAAATAAGATATTTCCTAAGTCTCACTTAACCACTTAAAACACAAAGAAAGTTTTACTTTCACCATAGCTGTTGAAATTTGCAACTTAATTTCTAAACATATTCCAACATAAATGACATAATTCTTAACCCACTAAATTCCATAAAATTCAATCTTATGACATCATAATTAAGTTTAGGCCAACTTTTGCTTATTTGCAAGTTGGTCCATAAACTTTAACATAATTGTATTTTGATCCATATACTTTTAATAATTATATTTTGGTCCCAATTGACTTGATTGGCATTAATTGTATTCTTGTTCATATTATCACATTAATCCTATGATTAACTTGTCATTACTTGTCACATATTCCATTCAAATACTTATATAATTCTTTGTTTATAATGCTTACTAATGTGGGTTATATATTCATCTCACATTCTAAAAGATTTTGACCTCAAAATTAGAAATATTCATATCCACTAACTTAGCATATAGCAGGAGAATCTCATTCTCCCGTTTTCAAGTAACTTCTTTTAGCGTCTTGCCTTCCCATTGTACTTTAACCATAAGGATAGACCTAGTTCTCATTTATCACCTCGTTATAAGGTCTAATCTCTCAACATAAACTCTATCATCTGAATGGTGTGCTCATCTTAACCATTTATCCACGAACTGTAAGCTATACTAAGTTTTGACTGAATACTAACAGTATTTCGCATAACTCTGTAACTTAGGAAGTGTTTCATATCAACATAACTTAATACACTTAAGTATTCCATAAGATCTGTCAATCTCATCTTATTCATGTCAATCTATTGCACTTATTCATAAAACATTTAATTTCATTTCAGCGAGTGAGCCAACCTGATTAGCTCATCATTAATGACCCACATGAGATCATAACCCGTCTGATTCAAAGGCAACTTAATTATAACTCCCTTAAGTATACTACCTCATATTCATCTTGAAATTATTAAGACTAATCAAACCGAAAGGTTCTTGATACCAATTTATTATTTATTTTATTTTTTATTTTTTATTTTTTTTTTTACTTTTTGGCACATAAGTCTCTTAGAGACCATTAATCATATACATAGCTTATATTTGCCCAAAGCTACAGACACTTCACACTGAAGTCATCACTAATATATGTTTTCCTTCAATTAAGTCCTAACTGTAAGAATCCCAAGACTTTTGTCATCTTACACCGATCCAGGGTTCCACATGAACTTGATACTTAACCACAAATTACATGATTGTATCTGTAGTCATTCATCATACACACAGGCATATATTCAAACCTATGTTCCCAATTCAAGAACCAATATAAGGTTCCATCCCTTTAATCAATATAGAATAAGTTATGTTCCCAATTCAAGAACCAATAAGGTTCCATCCCTTTAATCAATATAGAGTAAGTACTTGTCTATACACATGCAGATACCTGCTTCCATTTCTGGGCATAAACAATTATGATGTACGGTATTTAACCTTAACCAACCTCCAATTCTTTCCACATATTGCATGTAATGTATTTGAAATGGAGAATTTTTGTCTGTGTTACAAACATAAATATTGACAATAAATTTAAATTTTATTTTTAAAATTTTATTTAATAAAAATGAAATTTTTTTATTTTGGATAATATTATAGGTTTTTTTATGTACTTTGATATATTTTATTTATAATTAAGACTTTTACAATTTAAAAATAAAAATAGAAACTAATATAAAAATAAGTAAAAAAAAAATTATAAATAAAGTTTAAAAAAAATATATGAAAATATATTATAAAAGGTATTTTTGTCTATTTATATTATATACTGACATTATCCAATTCACTTCAAATATATGATAAGATAACATTAACCTATCATAATGTTTATCTATTGCACATCAAACTACGATATATGCTTAGGAGTGTCATATCTCTTCTTACTCTTATTCAATGTTTTTATCCTATTTTTATCATATTGTGTGCAATAAACAACCCATAAATATCCTACTCTTATATTAGTGTTCTTGTCTAAATCAAATAATAAGATATTCATATATAAAACTAACAATGGAATTCACGCATGTTGCGTTTAAACTTGGTTATTAAAGACTGATATATATAGGTAGAATATATAGGGCAGGTGTTCAATACAAATATACAAAACAACGGTTATGGTTTTATTCAATTATTGTGTTCTTATGAAAATGAAAGTTTCAAGCATTTGACTAATAACTGCGGCATTTGGGATTACGTATCCCCACCTACTTTTTTGGTTTCCAAATTCATTTTCAATGTAATTATCAAAGTTGATACGTTCATTTTACGGAACAAGTTTTGAATACTACTCCTTAACGGTGAGAAGAGTTGAAAGTGAGACAAGTTTT